>NW_023311105.1:1316-5439 GCF_011077185.1 Oxyura jamaicensis | reverse complement strand
AGGTGCCACCACCTTGGGGTGCCACCACCTTGGGGTGACCCCACCTTAAGGTGCCACCACCTTGGGGTGGCACCACGTTGGGGTGACCCTACCTTGGGGTGACCCTACCTTGGGGTGCCACCACGTTGGGGTGACACCACCTTGGGGTGACCCCACCTTGAGGTGCCACCACCTTGGGGTGCCACCACCTTGGGGTGACCCTACCTTGGGGTGACCCTACCTTGGGGTGGCACCACCTTGGGGTGACCCTACCTTGGGGTGACCCTACCTTGGGGTGCCACCACCTTGGGGTGACCCCACCTTGGGGTGACCCCACCTTGAGGTGCCACCACCTTGGGGTGACCCCACCTTGGGGTGCCACCACCCCGCGCCCCCCCCCCCTCCCCCCCCCCCTTGGTTCCTCCACCCCCGCTCTCCTCCACCTTTACGCGCCCCCACCCCGCATCACCCCCACGGGCGCCCCACCCCGTGGTGCCCCCCCCCCCGGTGTCCCATGGGTGCCCGGTGACCCCCCCCCGCCCCCCCACTCACCTCCAGCCTCAGCTGGGGCTCGGGGCCGGTGCCGCAGGACAGGACCTGGCTGCCCCCGCGGACGCCCACGATGAGGGGGCAGCGCCGGCGCTCCAGGTGCCGGTTGGGGACCACGCTGATGGCTTCTGCGCGGGGACGGGGCACCCATGGGTGGGGGTGACCTTCCCCTTCCCCCCCTCCCGGCTTCCCCCCGGCACCCACCTTCCTGGGCGGCGTTGGCGCCCTGCAGGCTGTCGGCCACCAGGCGCCCCCCCTGCAGGCACAGCGCCTTGTGCTCCGCGTCCCGCACCGCGTAGTGGTAGGGCTGCGCCGTCCTCGAGGGCACCGAGGTGGTCTCCACCACCCCCTCGAAGTTCACTGCGAGGGGACGCGGGGACACGGGGGGAGCGGGGGGGGGGCGGTGTGGTGGGTGCGTGGGGACAGGGGGGCGTGGGCGTCGCGGGAGTCTGGGGGGACGCGGGGACGTGGAGGGGGATGGGGACATGGGGACACGTGGGGATGTGGGGGGGTCTGGGGATGTTTTGGGGTCTGGGGATGGGTAGGGACACGGGGACGTGTAGGGACCTGGGGACATAGGGGCATGGGGACAGGTAGGGGCCTGGGGACGCGTAGGGACATGGGGACAGGTAGGGACAAGGGGACTTGTAGGGACCTGGGGACATAGGGGCATGGGGACAGGTAGGGGCCTGGGGACGCATAGGGACATGGGGACAGGTAGGGACAAGGGGACTTGTAGGGACATGGGGACAGGTAGGGACCCAAAGACATGTAGGGGCCTGGGGACATGTAGGGACCCAGGGGACATGTAGGGACACGAGGACTTGTAGGGACATGGGGACATGTAGGGACCTGGGGACATATAGAGACCCAGGGGACATGTAGGGGCATGGGGACGCAGGGACACGAGGACTTGTGGGTATCACAGGCACGTGGGGAAGGGACCCAGGGATGGGGGGACAGGGACACGGGGATGGGGGGCATCAGGAGGACAGGGGGACATCACAGGCACGGGGGGGGGGGGGCCCGGGGACATGGGGGGGAAGCATCATGGGGTGTGGGGACATGGGGACACGGAGACACGGGGACATGGGGACAGGACACGTGTGTCCCCCGGCCCTTACCTTCCCCCAGGAACTCATTGAACAAGGCCTCCATGTCGGGGTCGACGACGGACTCCACGGGGCCGCTGTCCCCAGAGGTCCCCCCCACGGTGACACCCAGCGGGTGCTCGCGGCGCCGGGCATGTTCCTGGCACCTCCGGGGGCTCCCGGCGCCGCCTCTGGAGGAGCGAGGGAGGGCTGAGGACGGGTGCCACCACGCCGGGGGGCTCGGTCCCCGAGCAGGCGTCCCCGCGTCCCCGCCACTCACCTGGGGGCTGCTGTGGACGCGTGGGACATGGCAGAGCCTGCGCGAGAGAGGGGGCAGCGCTGGGGAGAACCGGCGGGGAGATTCCCCCCGTCGCCGCCCCGCACCGCCGGTTGTCAGTAGGCTCCAGAGTGAACGGCTCGGGAACGCTGCCCGGATCCGGTCCCGGCACCCCGTCCCTGTCCCCGTCCCTGTCCCCGTCCCTGTCCCTGTCCCTGTCCCTGTCCCCGTCCCTGTCCCCGTCCCCATCCCCGTCCCCATCCCCGTCCCCGTCCCCGCCGGGAGCTCTACCTGCAAAGGTGTCGGCCTCCGAGAACCTGCCGGGAAGTGGTGTCCTCTGCCTTGTCACCCGCCGGTGGTGGCACTTATAGGGTGTGGGGACAGGGCCCGCCCCAGGGACAAGCCCGGACGCGGCGCGATGGCGAAATGCCGGCGGGGCCCCATGTCCTCCGCTCCCCGTGTCCTCCACCTGCACTGTCCCCGTGCTGGGACCCCCGCGCCCTGTCCCTGTGGTCCCCCGTGCCCTGTCCCCACGGCACCGTGTGCCCCGTGCCCCCGGGACCGTGCCCGCTGTCCTCAGTGCCCCTTGTCCCATGCTCTGTCCCCACGGTCCCGTGTGCTGTGTCCCCAAGGTCTTTTGTGCCCTGTCCCCAAGGTCTTTTGTGCCCTGTCCCCAAGGTCCCGTGTGCCCCATCCCCACATTTTTTCATTCCCATCCCCGCGATCCCGTGCACCCTGTCCCCACTGCCCCGCGTCCCACGTCCCCACAGCCCTTTGTGCCCCATCCCCACGGTCCTACACACCCGGTCCCCCCCCCCGGGTCCCCCCCGGGTCCCCCCCGGGTCCCCATCCCCAGCATCCCAGGCACTCCGCCACCCCGTTCCCGTGCCACCACCCATTCCCGTGCCGCCACCACCCCATTCCTGTGCTGCCACCACCCCGCGTTCCTGTGCCACCACCCCGTTCCCGTGCCACCACCCGTTCCCGTGCCGCCACCACCCCATTCCTGTGCTGCCACCACCCCGTTCCCGTGCCACCACCCCGTTCCCGTGCCACCACCCGTTCCCGTCCCGTCCCCAGCGCCGCGGGCGGGGGCCGTGCGGGAGGCGTCCGCCAGCGCCGGATGCGGGAAGGGGCCGGGAAGGGGCCGTGCCCCGCCGGGGGGAGCCCCGCCGCCTGCGTCACCCCCACCCCGGGGACTCCCCGTCCCCGTCCCCGCCGAGGCCGTGGCGCAACGCCGGGCACCCCGGGGTGGTGACATGGGGGGGGGGGGACACACGATGGGGGGGGTCACGGTGTCACCCATGGGGACAGGGACATCGGGGAGCAAAGCGCTTTTATTGCCGGGGTGCCACGGTCCCCAGGGGGGTGTCACCTTCCCAGGGGGGATGTCACTGTCCTGGGGGGTGTCACCATCCCAGGGGGGTGTCATCATCCCTGGGGGGTGTCACCGTCCCCGGGGGGTGTCACCATCCCACGGGGGCTGTCACCGTCCCCGGGGGGCTCAGCAGAGCTGGAAGTAGAAGTCGAGGACGTGGCTGGCGTCGGGGTGCCGCGAGAGCCCCAGGGGCTCGTGGGCGCGCGCCGAGGTGCAGAGGAACCAGCCGGGGTTGGCGGCCGACTCGAAGCGCCACAGCCCGTCCTTGTAGGAGCGGAAGAAGGTGAAGGGCGCCGAGGCCTCGCCGGCGCGGGGCAGCTCCGTGATGTTGGCGGCCTGCGGCGGGTGCCGGTGTCACCGCCGGGGGCTGCGCCAGCTGACGGTGTCCGTGTCCCCCCCCCGGCACCGCCACCGACCCCACGGCACAGCCCCAGGAGCGTGGTGCCGGTGGTGTCCCCGTCTCCTTGGTGTCACCTCCTTCCCGGTGTGGCCCCATCCTCACATTGTCCCTGTCCCCATGGTGTCCCCATCCCCATGGTGTCCCCAACCCCATGGTGTCCCCATCCCCACGGTGTCCCCATGGTGTCCCCATTTTTACCATGTCCCCATCCCCACGGTGCCCCCATCTCCACCGTGTCCCCAACTCCATGGTGTCCCCACCCCCATCGTGCCCCCACAGCGTTCCCACCCCACACTGTCCCCATCCTCGCCATGTCCCCATCCCTGTGATGTCCCCATCCCAGGGGTCTTCCCATCCCCAAGGTGTCCCCATCCCCAAGGTGTCCCCAAGGTGTCCCCATCCCCGTGGTGTCCCCATCCCCAGGGTGTCCCCAAGGTGTCCCCATCCCC
>NW_023311105.1:0-1306 GCF_011077185.1 Oxyura jamaicensis | reverse complement strand
CCGTGGTGTCCCCATCCCCAGGGTGTCCCCAAGGTGTCCCCATCCCCGTGGTGTCCCCTTCCCCACGGTGTCCCCACCCCTGCCATGTCCCCAAGCTATCCGAATCCCAGCAGTGCCCTAACCCCGCGATGTCCCCGACCCCGTGGTGTCCCCGCGGTGTCCCCGTCCGTCACCTCGAGCCGCAGGGTGGGCTGGGGGGCGGCGGGGCTGGCGAGGCAGCGGGTGCCGTTCTGGATGCCCATGATGACGGGGAGCCGGGCGTGCTCGAAGGAGCGGTTGGGCACCCAAAAAACCTTCTCTGTGGGGACACCGGGGAGGGGACACGACACACCGTCAGCCCCCCACGTCCCCCCGTGTCCCCCCCCCCGTGTCCCCAAGCCCCCCCTCACCTTCCAGCGCGGCGTTGGCGCCCTGCAGGTGCCCGGCCACCAGCTGGTCGTTGCGCAGGTACAGCGACTTCTGGTTCATGTCCCAAATCCTGCGGGGACACCGGGACCCCGCTGCCCTCAGCGGGACCCCCGGCACCCCCGGGACCCCTCGGGGACCCCTCCGAGCCCCCCGCCCCTTACCGGTACTTGAAGACCTTGGTCTGCAGGGTGGGCGCGTGGCACGACGCGATGCCTTCGGCCTCTGCGCAGAGGATGAGGAGGGCGAGGGTGAGCGCCATGGGGCTGGCCATGGGGCTGGCCATGGGGCACGCCGTGGGGCTGTCCGTGGGGCTGTCCGTGGGGCTGTCCGTGGGGCAGGCCGCCCCTCGCCTTTATACCCCGCGGGCTCGGCGGCTCCCTCCCGAAATCGCCAGCCCGCGGAGGCGGGGATGGGGTGGGGGGCTGCCGGTGTTGCAAGCGCTCCCGGTTCCGCTTCTTCCCCCTCCCCGCTCCCCCCCCCCGGTCCCGCCCGGTGGCCCCGGTGCCGCTCACCCATGGGACGCCCCACGCCGGCCGCCCCGGCTGCGCTGCCCCGCTGGGGGAGGAAGGAAGGAAGGAAGGACGCGGGGGTGTTGCCACACTGCCAGCAGGGTGCGAAGGGCTCGCCCCACCCCCCCCCTCACCCGTGGGTGCTCCCGCTGCGTGGGGGGGGGTGACAGGGACAGCGAAGGCACACGAAAGGGACCACGGGGGGGAGCTGGCGGAGGCGGGGATCGAACCCGCGACCTCCTCGCTGCGAGCGCGGCGCCCTCCCCGCTGCGCCACCTGGCGCCGGTGTCACGGAGGCGGCGGCGCATGCGCAGCGCGGCGGGGCGCCCGGCCGGACGTGGGGAGCGGTGAGTGGCCGCGGCGGGGGGCGGCGCATGCGCGGTGCGCGG
>NW_023311104.1:7216-8288 GCF_011077185.1 Oxyura jamaicensis | reverse complement strand
TGCCTGTGGAGGCCTGACACTCCTCACGCTGTTCTCTGGAGAGTCACCACCATCAGGATGAGCCATCTGCACCCAGCCATGAATCGATAAAGCAATTGAGAGAGCGGTTGTGGTGTTCAACTGCCTAGCACGGTAAAACCACCACAGTCCCACAAGGGAGCTTCAGGGCAGGGGGACCTTGGGAATCTGCAGCCTTCAGCCAACAGAAACCCCCAGAAGGGGGCAAGGAGACGTGGCCAGTGCTGCCCGTGGGGCAGAACACCTGCATCCATCAGGGCAGGGTTGGACGTGAGCAGCTGAGGGGGGACCCTGGGGAGAAGGTCTGGGTGCTACGAGGACACCCCAGGAGCCAGTGGGACATGCTGACAGGGAGCAAGGCCAGCTCCTTACGGGGCTGGACTAGGGGCAGCGGGGGCCACCCAGACCACTTGGCCCCCCCTCGACTCAGTGGTGCTGTGGCTACCTCTGGAGCAGTGTGGCCCAGGCTGAGGGACCTGGGCTTCTTTGGCCCTGTGTCATGCAGGCTCTGGGCAGCAGAGAAGTGGGCTGAGACTGCTCGAGGGGTGGTTGCAGTGATGGTGGAGTTCTTCCTCTTTGTAGGAAAGAGTGTGGGAAAGAAAGAACACCACAACATTCAGACTGGGGGTGGTGAGATGGGGGCTGAGGTGAAATGATTCTCGAAGAGCAGAGCTGTGGGGCAAGAGGTCACCCAGAGGGTGTCTGGATCAGCCCCTGGCACTGTGTTTCATGGATTACTGAAGGCAGGTGGAGAGACATCAGTCAAGGCCGGGAGGTGCTGAGGTGAGAGCAAGGTAGGGAAGCAAGGTGGCTATCTAAGTGCTGCAGGGAAACAGGTGCAGACTTGTAACAGCATAGGACAGCCTGTGGTGCTTATTGTCAAGGATCTGTTGCAAGATGGAAGCCCCCAACAGAGCCAGGAGCTTTGTCTGCTGGGCTCTGGCTCTTGTCTCTGTCAGGGAGGCCTATGAGGGGACAGCTCATCCTTACAGCAGGAGGGTCTCAGTGCCTCCTCTTGGGGGGGGGGGGGGGGGGGGGGGGGGGGGGGGGGGGG
>NW_023311104.1:0-7116 GCF_011077185.1 Oxyura jamaicensis | reverse complement strand
AACGCTGTGAGAGGCTTTGGAGTTGGCATCAGACTTGGACTACTTGAGAAGCTGCTGCAGCCACGCAGGAGCAGCAGGGCTGGGGGCTCTGCCTGCAGCTGGCATGGGGAGAGAGGTTCAGGGCAGCCTGGGATAGAAAGGCAGAGGAGAGCTGTCAGGGGGAGAACTCCTCACAGCCACCTCCCCACGGTGAGTCTCGGGGTGCAGGGCAATGCCGCTACGCACCCTGCCAGGCTCTCCTGGAGCTGGCACAGCCCTCAGCCCATGGGAGCTGTCAGGAGGACGCTCGGTGTTGGAGTTGAAGGGCACGCAGGGCTTGTGTGCTGCAGGGTCAGCGTGCAGGGCCCGAGGGCTCCCTTCTCTTGGGGCCGGCCGCAGGCTGCTGCCTGGGGCAGGCTGCTCACAGCCCCACACCTCCCCAGGGCACTGCACAGCAGAACTGCACGGCGAGAGCTGCCTGAAGGCAGTGCGCTTTTTAGAATCTGCTTCATTTTCCTGCCCGTGTGCTGAGGCAGAAGGATGGGAATGGAGTAGTAACATCTGCAGTAGAGACTAAGGCTCCTTGAGCACTGCTGCTGCTCTGAGGCACCTCACACACCTCAGCATACAGACGGTACCGACATCACCTTTCTTGTCTCGGAATTCTTTGGCCTTCTCCTCACGTCATGCAGCAGGGACATGTCTGTGGCCTGCAGACTTCTCAGTGCACTCCAGGTTCCCTTTTACCTGTTGCTGTAGACCAGGACTGACTGCCACAGAGCTCAAGCACAGCCCCCTGCTTCTTGTGACACCCTCAGAGCACCAACCAGAGAAAGGACAAGGAGCGGCAGAAAGATCGTCCTGAAAGGAATGAGGCAGTATGTTGTTTGTGTGGGGTTTGTTGAGACATGCAATGGATTTTAGTCAGAAAAGTCCTAAAATTTTGCACTTTCTTTGATTCTTTTGGACAGGCTCCCTTGCTCAGAGGCAGTAAATGTGTAACAGCAGCTCCATCACCGAGTTCCTCCTGCTGGCATTCGCAGACACGCGGGAGCTGCAGCTCCTGCACTTTGCGCTCTTCCTGGGCATCTACCTGGCTGCCCTCCTGGGCAATGGCCTCATCCTCACTGCCGTAGCCTGCGACCACCGCCTCCACACCCCCATGTACTTCTTCCTCCTCAACCTCGCCCTCCTCGACCTGGGCTGCATCTCCACCACTCTCCCCAAAGCCATGGCCAATGCCCTCTGGAACACCAGGGCCATCTCCTATCAAGGGTGTGCTGCACAGATCTTCTTTTTATTCTTCTTGCTTGGTTCAGAGTATTCCCTTCTCACCGTCATGGCCTACGACCGCTATGTTGCCATCTGCCAGCCCCTACACTATGGGAGCCTCCTGGGCATCAGAGCCTGTGCCACCATGGCAGCGGCTGCCTGGGGCAGTGGCTTTCTCCTTGCTGTCCTGCACATTAGCAATACATTTTCCCTGCCGCTCTGTTGTGGCAATACCCTCAACCAGTTCTTCTGTGAAATGCCCCAGATCCTCAAGCTCTCCTGCTCAGACTCCAACATAAGGGAATCTCAACTTACTACAGCTACTGCTTTTCTGTTGTTGGGGTGTTTTGTTTTCATTGCTCTGTCCTATGTGCAGATCTTCAGGGCTGTGCTGAGGATCCCCTCACAGCAGGGCCGGCACAAAGCCTTTTCCACGTGTCTCCCTCACCTGGCCGTGGTCTCCCTCTTTCTCAGCACAATTATCTTTGCCCACCTGAAGCCCTCCTCGATTTCCTCCCCTTCCCTGGATCTTGTTCTGGCATTCCTGTACTTGGTGGTGCCTCCAGTAGCGAACCCCTTCATCTACAGCATGAGGAACAAGGAGATCAAGGTTGCCATGTGGAAAGTGATGACTGGGTGTTTTTCTTGAGCAATATATTGCCTGCCTTCTTCTGTAAATCACTCATAATGTTATTCATTATAGGCAAAGCCAGTGGGTCTTATGTTCTTGTGTTGTTATTTATTTTTTCTCAATTTTATTTTCTCCAATGTTGTCCACAAATAAATACATTTCTTCACTTTGCTTATGTATTTAAACCAATTAAAGTGTCTTTGTGTTGAGGAGGTTGACAGGGACAGCTTGAGCCCGGCAGACATCAGGGAATGGAGCCCGCACAGTGTGAGCCTGTCCAAGGTGGACTGCGCAGAGCTCCAGTGCTCAATCTGCTGTGAGCAGGCAGAGGAGAGCTCTGCAGCCCCCGGGCACGCAGCAGCCCCAGCCAAGGAGCCTGGCGAGTGATTTGACTGCAAGGTGCGTCCTGCCCTAGCACCTCACAGGACTGGCACAGAGCTGGCTCCTGAATGTCAGAGAGGCTGGGAGCCCAGCAGGTGTGCCATGGGCTTCAAGTGTCACCACCAGATCACTTCTACGTGGGCAGGTCCTGGTCCAAGAAGGGGGTGTTCTGTAGGTGTGGTATGACAAGGGCAGTGGTGCCTCAGCACCTCTAGTCGAGCACAAAGCTCATGGATGTGAAGTGGCTGTGAGTGGGCTTTTTTCGGAAGTAGCTGACAGGTCACCCCTTGCCTCCTGGCTGGGATTGGTGCCTTTAGGCTCCTATTGGCTGGTCTCCATGACAGGCCAGCAGACGCACCTGCTCTGCACACACTTTGGGACATCCTCTCTTCCTAAGGAGCTGCGAGCCCCCATAGAGGAAGAGCTTTGGATAGGGGTTGGCATGTCAGAGGTTTCAGCTTTTCCCTCATTCATCCTTCAGGGCTGCTTTCCGTTTTCTACACAGAGGGGGCCACTGCCTCCCGGATGCCTGGGGGAACATAAAGCCTGCATGAGGGCCTGGAGAAACTTACCCTGTGTCCATAGGTCCATTCTGGAACCAAAACTGGAGGTAGGAAGCACACTTTTGTGGTGTGGCAGAGTCACTTGGCACATTGAGAATGGTGCTCCTACAGACCTTTGTGTCCATATCCATGCTGGCTTAGGAGCTGCTTCTTTCTCAGGAACAGAGTAGCCAACAGAGGTGAGACAGCTACTCTGAGTTCATGAAAGACATCAGAAAGCTGCCCCTAAGAAGAAGACTGGTATGGGGAAGTCAGGAGAAGCCTGGCCAGGAGAGATGTGAGATATGGGGGAAGGAAGAGGTGCTTGGTCAGCTGAAGCTGGAAGAGGAGCTTGGTTTTGGAGAGGTTAGAATGTTCAGGTAATGTTGATCCCACCATAAAGCAGTCCTGTGAGGCCCTTACCCTATTTGAACCAGCAACATTCATACCAAAATCTAAATGCCACTCCACACCCTGACAGGAATCCACTGCTCTAATGTTGGACCACAATATCCCTTGAAGCCCAAATTAGTCCATAACCCCTTTCCATTCCATTTCCTCTCCTGCTCACCCTGATCCCTGCCTTTCACACGAGCATCAAAATGCTCTGAGGTCTTCTTGCAGACCTAAACAAAACCCTAAGCCAAAGAGCTTGCCCATACTCTAACCACAGACTGACACCCCACGCAGAACACCAAACCCTCCCACTACACATTTGCTTAATCTCTAACCCAGAAAGGTTCACCGTAGTCCCTAATGCCATACATGAAAGCTGACATCCAAACCCTGTCCTCCTGTGCATTAACCTGCTCACCTTCAACCCCTCTCCTAAATGTTAACTTTAGTTTCTTCTTCCCTTGGAGCAAGATGGGAACAGTGAGGTTGCTGTGCAGACACATGGCATTCACAGAGGAATTTGAGGAGCGATGGATGTGATCAGCTTGTGGGCCACAAGGAGGAGATGGGTGGGAATGCTCTGAGGAGCTCAGCTCTTCCTCAGGATCTCCTGCTCCAGCAGGAGGAATGTGACTGTGGCAGTGACTGTGAGGTCACTTTTGTCTCTGAGCTGATAGGGAAGCAGCAGGAACGTGTCACAGAAAGGGACTGTGAGGTCCCCTCTCTCTGTAGCTGACAGGTCACCCTTGACTCCTACCTGGGATCTGTACTTTTGGGCTGACACCTGCCAGTGGCCCTGGTAGGCCAGCAGAAGGCACCTGGTTGGCATGCTGAGTGTGGGATCCCCTCTGCCTCCATACCCACGAGGACCCAGACAGAAAGAAGGCCCCAGTATGGGTTGCCATGCCCCTTCTGCTTGAGTTGGTGACTGGACAGCAGGAGGCACAAGGCTTGGCTGTGTCTAGCCAAGAAGATGCAAGGCCAGCAGCAGGCCCATGGCTTGGAAGATGCTGGTGAGGTGACTTGTGTCTGCTTGGCTGACAGGCCGCAAGGAGCCTGATGGGTTGGGATGCCTACTTTAGGAGTGGTTTCCACCCTGATGGAGCTTTCTTTGGTCGTAGGAAAGAGCAGGAGAGAAAAAAAACTGCCACCAAGTGTACCTTGGAAGGTTGGCACTGGCCATGAGAAGGAAGAAATGTCCCACTAAGGGTCATGCTGTGGTGCCAGAGGTCACCCAAAGAGTGTCCGTGATCACACCATGCCTTTGTGTTTCAAGGATCAGCTGGTGAGGGTTGACGAGACATTGGTGAAATGATGGAAATGCTGGGATGAGAGCAAGGTGGTGAACAGAGATGGGTGTGTGCAGACTTCCAGGAAATAGGTGAAAGTGTGGGACAGCACAGGGAAGCCTGCAGAGGAGAAGGCAGAGGGTGCTGGCAAGAATGGCAGGCCCCAACAGCCCTCAGGTTTTGTCCCTTTGTCTAGAGCTGATGAGGAGATGAGATGTAGGCATTGCAGTGGGGCCTCTTTGACTCAGCCCTGAGCCACACATGGGGTACAGGATCTCCCCTCCAGTACCTGCTGGTAGGCCTTGGCCCTTCTGCTTCATCAAAGCAAACCAAGACATTTGGCAGCACAGTGCCTTTGCCTGTCTGGAATCATGGCCTCAATTAGCTGCACTACCAAAGTCCCTGGGGTGGCTTTGTTAGTAACAGCCCTCAGTGGGGCCCATTAATACTCCAAGGCACTTCAACTTTTCCTTCTGAAATGACTTTCTCAAGCAGTGGCATCATTACCCTCTCTGTCCCTCAGCATCATGGCCTCAGCACCAGAAGACAGCATGCAACTCGTTCAAATGAAGAAACTCCTAACATCTCTTGCATAGTTTTGTTCAAGACTTCAAGGCTTGTACAGCTAATTGGAGAGCTTTCATGGTGTAGTTAAGGAGGAAAGTTTCAAAAAGCACCTCATAAAAATCTTTTCTCATCTTAAAGTATGCGCTGATTTGAATGTTGGTTTGGAGCATTATTCCCTAATTGATCTTGATCTCCCTTGGAGAGCTTTCTAGGGAGGAAAAGCAGACTCTCGAGGTCTGATGCTGCATAGACAACCTTGCTCCTCACCACCCCAGCCCTGACATTTCTCTCCTGGGCCACCTGGCGCTTGCTTCTCATTTCCATACCCCAGCCTTCACTCAAGTCTACACAGCTGGATGTTACAGCCCCTTTGCATCAGCTCCTCCCTGCTTTCCTTAGAGACCTGGCTGCACACAGGTGCAGAAGGGGTTTTCCTATTGACAACCAAGGAACATGCAGCATTTTTTTTTTTTTTTAATAAAAAAGCAAACTCCTAATCTTGTATGCCTCCCGTGAGGCATCTCTGTGACAAGAGATGAGGTAAAGGCAGAGGCACTTGATGCCTTCCTTGCCTCAGTCTCTAGCAACAAAACCAGTTGTTTCCCTGGATATTCACTCTTCGTCATGGCCAGTGCGTACTTACAACGTGCACTTTGTTGCAGTTTTATTTTATTTTATTATTATTATTTTTATTATTATTATTATTTTCTCGATGTGCCCATCAGCTCTGCTCCTCCACAAAAGTGTGCTTCCTACCTCTAAGTTTTGTTTCCCAAGTGGCTTCTATGGATCCAGGGTTCCTTTTCTGAGGCCGTCTCACATGCTTCAGTTTTGGATGTGCAGGGATGGGATAAGAAAGCCAAGAAATGGATGGAACTGAGCTTGGCAAGGGAAGCAAAAAATAACAGGAAGGGATTCGATAAATACATTGCTCAGAAAAGAAAGGCCAGGGAGAGTTTACCCCCGCTCTGATGAATGAGAAGGGTGAACTGGTAATGACAGACAAGGAGAAGGCTGAGGGACTCAGCAACGTCTTTGCCTTAGTCTTAGTATTCACTGCCAGTCAGGCTTCCAAAGTCTTTCATTTCCCTGATCCCACCGATAGAGGCTGGGGGGCAAAGTCCCACCCGCTGTGAGTGAAGAGCAGGTTCGAGACCACCTGATGAAACTCAACAATACAAGTCTATGGGGCTTGATGACATGCGTCCCAGGGTCCTGAGGGAACTGGCTGATGTAGTTGCCAAGCCTCTCTCCATCATCTCTGAAAAGTCCTGGCAGTCGGGTGAAGTTGGTACTGACTGGAGAAAGGGAAACATCACTCCCATTTTTAAAAAAGGTAGAAAGGAGGAGCCCGGGAACCTTTGTGCCTGGCAAGATCATGGAAAAGATCCTTCTGGAAGCAGTGTCAAGGCACATGCAAGACAAAGAGGTGATCCAAGAGAGCCAGCGTGGCTTCTACGCCAGAAGGGTAAATTATGCCAGACCACTCTGGTGGCTTTCTGCAATGGAGTAACCACATCAGACAGGAAGGGAAGATTGACCGATGTCATCTACTTGGAATTCTGCAAGACCTTTGACATGGTCTGCCATGACATCCTGGTCTCCAAATTGGAGAGAGATGCATTTGATGGGCGCACCATTGAGTGGATAAGGAGTTGGCTTGAAGGTCACCGCCAGAGAGCAATGGTCAACGGCTGTATGTCCAAGTGGAGTTTGTTGATGAGTGGTGTCCCTCAGGTGTCTATCTTGAGACCGGTACCATTTAATATCTTTATCAGTAACATAGACAGAGGGATTGAGTGAACTTCCAGCAAGGTCACAGATGACACCAAGCTGAGTGGTGTGGTTGATGCAAGAGAGGAAGGGATGCCATGCAAAGGGTCCTGGGGAAGCTTGAAATTTGGGCCCATGTGAACCTAAGGACGTTCAACAAGTCCAAGTGCAAGGTGCTGCTCCAGGGCCGGGGAAATCCCAGAAAGGAGGATAGGCTGGGAGAACTCCTTGAGAGCAGTCTTGCAGGGAAGCACCTGGGGCTTCTGCTAGATGAAACGTTTGGCGT
>NW_023311103.1:0-3915 GCF_011077185.1 Oxyura jamaicensis | reverse complement strand
ATCTGGGATTTCCAAGCCTGCGCCAGCCAAGCGGAGGAACACCAGCTCCGTTTGCGAGACGAGAGCTGAGAGCCTTGCTGAAGCCTCGTGCTGAAGCCCGAATTCTGGGTTCGGAACAAGCAAGGGGGGGGTGGGAAGGGGGCCGTTAGGACCGTTCTGGGGGGGGGCAGGGGGGGAAGCCGCCGCGGCTGGGGCGGAGCGGGAGGAACGCGACCATAGAGACGCGGGCTAGAGCGGGCCTCCAAGCCCCGAGCTTGCAGCCCGGAGCGGCCCCCGGAGCGGCGCGGCGCATGCGCATGCGCATGCGCGCGGGTTCGCTGGGCGGTGGCGTGCGCGGGGCCCGGCGCCATGGGCCCGGTGCTGAAGCTCAGCAGCGAGGTGAGGCGGGGGGGGCGGGGGGTTACCGGTGACAGGGTTGCACTGCGGGGAACCGGCGTGGCCCGCAGCGACTGCGCCCTGCCGCGCCTTGCAAGTCGTGGCGCGGCACCTCAGCAAGAGGCGGTCAGTGCTCCGGGCCGGCCGTGTGTGGGATCCGCCTGTGCAGGTGGCAGTGCCCAGGCGGTTCAGCAGCTGTGCAAGTTGCGATGTGTGGGGTTGAGCAGCAGGCAAGCTGCAGGTTGTCTGGCTGTTGGGAATGGCTTGCAAGGCAGCCTTGCGTGGCGGGCATGTGGTAGCGCAGAGAGGGGGCTTGGCAGGCCGGCGTGAGAAGCAGCCGTCAGGAGCAAGGTAGGTGAGTATTGCAGCAAGTGCAGCTGTCTGCCTTGGGGCAAGCTTGTGGTTCTTGTCAGTGCCAAGCAGCCGTTGAGCCGCAGCTTCCTTGGTGTTGAGGTGTGGCAGTGAATGTGGCAGGCAAGCGAGGGGAGAGCGTTTGAGTCCTTCTTTTGTCGTCATGTTTCCTTGGGAGAGTTTGTTGGTGGCCTGTGAAGTGCCGCCTGCACTTGCCTCAGTGGCTGAGCAGCTCCCCGTGTCTCAGGGAGTGGAGAAATCAGCATTTGGTGAAGGAAGAGTGGCCAAAGAGTTCCTGAGGAAAAGAGCCCGCATGAGTTTGTGTCCAGAAGGACTGGCAGATTTCAGTAAGGACACGGATGCTGGTTTTATTTCTGCTAGCTCAAGCATCAGCCAGTGCTGAGAGGAAGCTCCGAGTTAGGTCTCTGCGAGCTTCGTGGCGGTGGGCACTTTGATCAGAGTTCTCAGCAGAGCCAAAGATAGTCCCCCCGTCCAAGAGGTCCGTTTGAGGCATAACGTGGTGCAGAGCCTGAGCTCCTGGTTGCCAGGATGTGCTCAGGAAGGACAGCGGGCCGAGCTGCTGAAGAACAAACGGCATCTTTTTGGTCGAGACCTGGAGTGTATAGATGAGAAGTTTTTTCCATTTCTGTCAGTATGGCTGGTGTTCCAGCATCATGCTTTTCTTCCAGCATGCGTGACTTGTGTTTGTGAGCAGAAATGAGGAGACTTTTGTTGTGGGAAAGAGCAGTGAGGCAGTGGGACGGGTTGCCCAGGGGAGTGGAGTCCCCGTTGCTGGGGGTGTTGAAGGGCAGGTTGGCCGTGGTGCTCAGGGAGCTGGTTTAGTGGGTGCCATTGGTGGTAGGGGGGTGGTTGGACCAGCTGATCTTGGAGGTCTCTTCCAACCGGAATGATTGTGTTTTGTGTTAGCTCAAATGGTGACTCTTGATAAGGCCTGACAGCAATGTTTTTCTTCCCCTAGCTATTTTCTGTATATTTCTGGCAGTTGCTGGGATGCTTGGGAGACAGTTTGCCTCTTAGCGTGATGGAGTTTGAGCATGAGTGAAGAGATGAATTCCGAAAGCTATTGGATTGAAAGGTATTAGATTTTTTGTCCTATTCTTCCAATCTGCCAAGTGACAGACTTCCTGAAATTACAGAGCAGCTTTGTGCTGTGTGGCTTTGGTGTTCCACAGTAAACAAATGTAGAAGTGAGATAAATTTCTTCCCCCATGAGGCTGTGTCAAATCGTCATGCTAGTTCTTGCCAAAAGAACTTGAAGTAGCAAGTAGGTGATGAACTTGTTTGTTTCTCCGGGCTGGCTTTCCAGCAGTCCTCTCTAAGGCCTGGTGACCTTGGTTGTATTCTGTTTCCGTGTTGCAGGTTTTAATTTTCCCTGAGGCAGCCTGCTGCTGTTAATGAAGAAACTCTGTGATGGAGTCATGTACTTTGAGTTTGATGGGTTTCAATGTTTTGTTAAGCAGTTGACAGGAAGATGAAGCAGTTGAAGACCAGTTCTCAGTAACAGAAATAGATAGCGTTCATCATCTTAATTGACTTTGATTTGAATGCCTTCCTGTTGTGTGTTCAGTACCTAACCTGAACATGGTAGCTAAAGCAATGAGTAGTGCCTCATGTCCCAAAACTGAGTGATGCGGTGTCTCCAGCATTGCTCTGAACTCTATTGGCATAGGTAAGAGCTGTGTAGCAGCTGCTTTGTGTTGCTGAGATTGATTGAGTGAGTTAATTTCTGGATGAGAGAGAGAAAGAACGGAATGTCTGAGTAGGGTCAGTGGAATTCAGTGGCAGGGGATGAGGTCTTACTGTTCTGGTGGAAAGAAGAAAAAACGTGCACTGTGAATGAAAAGTTCCAACTTGAGGTGCCAATCTTGTGGTGAAGTGTGCGAGTATTTTGTCAGGAATGGAAAGCAGACATTGAGCTGGGTGGTTATTCCACCTCTTCTTAAGAGAAAAATGTGCAAGTTAAACTTGTATTAATCTAATGCAAATCTTAGTCTGCAAGGAAATGAGGGGAGCAAAAGGCTGCAATGTGTCTCCTTTCTTTCTGACAGCTGGGGTTCATTTGCTGCTTTCAGAGAGCTTTGAAAGGTGTAGGGATCTCCAGTATTTTCAAAGGTCTAATTTGGCTAGCAACTAGTATCCGCGTGAAGCAGCAAGCTCCCAGTTGTTCTGATGTAACAGGGAATGCAAGTGGAGGGGAGAGAAAAAAAAGTGCTCCTGTTTGGTCAGTGTGTGAAGAGACTGCAAGTTTTTGTAGAGTGGTGAGGATTCTGGGTGCAAATGAGAGGGAGCTGTGGTCATTGTGATGAAGTGAAATAAGAGAAGGTTATGAAAAATCAGTTTATTCAGGTATGCAGAGAATAATGCATTTAGACATTCTGCTTGTCCTTTGCTTTATTTCTGTCGCATAGAGTTGTGATGTCAGTGTAGCAGCTCCAGAAAGTGTCAGTGTTTCCAGGGCAACAAATAGATACTCTGCCAAAAGTGTGTAAATGCTCTTTTTTTTTTTTTTTTTTTTTCTCTAATTGCATGTATACCTGGCTAATTCCAGAAACCAGCAAGATCTGAGCACAAGGAGCAAGATGCGCTATTTGAAGAAGCTATCAGGTTGGTGCTGTCAGATAACATGGTACAATTTCAGTGCTATTTTGTGACTGTAAAGTTAGGAGTTGGGATCTTTTTTAATGTATTTTTTTTTCAATTCAGACATTGGGTCATTCAATTTCTGTGTGTCTACTGCATTGTCATTTCTGTGTCTCAGGTAGAGTAAGTGGCAGGGAGAAGTAACGGCTGCAGAAAGAAGCAAGTGAAGATCAGAGTTTTTGAGAAGGAAGAAGAAAATACACTATTTCCTAGCAGTTGTGACTTTTTTTTTTGCACAAAGTAAAATATAACTTGCATTTTTTGTCTCTAGTAAGCCATAGTTGTATTCTCATCCCACGCTTAATTTGAAAGGCACACAGGCTGAAGGAATCTTTAAAAAAAAGACTTGTGTGCTGCATATGTTTCCTGTTTGATAAAGTTTTGAAAAGAAATGGATGTACCTTGTCACAAAATATCATGCAGTATTAGAAAAAACCACCACCCAATATAAGCTAAACTTTTCTGGAATCATTTGCTAGATGGCAGCACATAATCATCAACTGCCCTGGACAAGGCAAGTTGAAAGGG
>NW_023311102.1:0-2422 GCF_011077185.1 Oxyura jamaicensis | reverse complement strand
TTCTCAGCTAGCTCATCAAGCAACATGGCCGGTGCCTTAGGGATCCGATCATGACTAGGAAGCTTGGAAATTTCTTTTCTAGTCTAAAAACAAAATCATTGCATTTTAGCTTGCCCTAAGTTTGCCTTAAAAACACCCACAAAAACAAACCAACCAAAAATCAAACAAACCAAAAACAATCTTCCCTCAAAACCCCTCATAGATTAATACACTTTTTTTACTTGCCTAACTTCCAAGTCTTGTACACTTAGGTAATATACACTCTGCATTTTCAACCAGGAAAGCCACCATTTCTTCATTTGGTACCCTGAACTTCTTCTAGGAACCTGCAATGAAAGAAAAGGCACTTATAGCTTCTGTAATGAGTTTCCAAAACTGGAGGCCTAAAGACCCAGAGGAAAATACTATAAGGAAAAAATTATCCAGAAACAGATCTTTTTTCTCCAAAAAACTGCTCTAAAATTGAGCAACCTTTCATTGGGACAGTCTCATTAGTTCATCAGATTTGCTTGTCAGTCAGGAAAGTTTAAGATAATTTTCAATATTCCTTACAATTCTTAAGGGAATTTTTAATAGGCATCGGAATTGCTACATGAAAATGGCCTCAAAAAGATAGAATGAAAGATGATAGAGTAGCTAGGCTTTTGAAGCTTTGCTGCACTGGACTGGACAATAATGTTCTCCGTCAAATGTATTACATGCCTTTTGTTACACTTTTCCCATTGTTGCTTTTCAGCAATTACCAGGAATAACATCAAGCACCACAGGGAGATGCAGATCCTGCAGGACATAGATCAACCCTTTTGTTTCTTTCCTTGATCAAAGGAGGTGGAAATGCAAGCTGGGCTCCAGAGTTAATGATGGGAAGGTTTCTAACAGAAGATGCTTGCATTAATAGCTCTTTCAAGTCTTTGCAGCATATCCGGCCATGGGGTACTCCAAGTGGATGCTAAAATGATACTAGAGTTCTTCATGTGTTTTTTAAATCTCTAGGTTTTCAGTCAGACATAGCGTGCATTTCCTGAAGGAATAGGTCTTTTTGCAATTCTGTGGGAGACAGAGAGGATGGAATCAAATTACCCTGATTACTTCTGTAATAAAATGAACTTACTCCTTCAACTGCTCTTGCAATATGCAAATGGTAGGATGATGACAGCTAATGTCTGCAATCTAAGCCAGATATTAGCATCAACAATACAGATTGAAGGTTCTTGGGAAATACTCTTTTGCATTCGTTTTAAATTTGGAGTTATATTACTACTGAAAATAAAGCTTTTTTGTTTCTACCTATCTACCTTTGATGTTACGTAGGATACTTGAAATGTTACATATCCTAATCTGAATTAGTTTTCTTTAATTGCAAGGTCTGCATTAGTTTAGATTCCATCATGGTTTGGGTTTGGTGGCAAATATACATTTTGGAAACTTTGCTTTGTAGTTCCTGAAGAATGCATGTAGAATCCTCTGAAACGACCTTCCGGAGAGCCGCACAAACGTCCAGAGGTCCAAAATTCTACAGTGGAATTCATTGCTTCTTCCGACTACATGCTGAAAAAAAAAAAATGTTTTCATGGGGATTTTCCACAACATTGCACATTAATATAAATGAACATTGCTTATTACTCCAGCGGTACATATTAATTTTCCCATGAGGGCCTCTAAGACCAAAGAAAAGTTCCTATTTGAATTTTGGCAAAAGTATATCTTGAGAAATTTGTCAGTTAAAGGCAATTCCAATGGATGTAGCTGTCCTGTGCAGTTGAACATTGTAGAGTCTGTTTGGAGTCTGATGCAATCTAGTTTCTGGGTCTTTCTCACATTAGGAAGAGGTTTTGAAAGATTGGTAGCGAAAGAATGAAAGAATTAAGTTGGGTTCAATTTTGTAGTTAGTAATCTCACAAACATGATCCTAACTAGGAATCAACCTAGAACTGCTGTCGTAGTATCCTTGTTAGAAGGATAAACAAGGCTTGGCAAGAGGTCCTGTTCATCATGACACTATAACCACAGCAAAACTAAATTGTTCTCTTGAATTAGAATTGGAACAGGGTAGCCAAGATATTTTCAAGTGAACAAATACAGCTTGTTACATGGTTGGAAAAAGGTTGAGGTAGAATATTGCGTTGTCCACATTCAGAAAGAATAGTTTTGAAGAGCAAATTCTGCATTTGGCAGAAAAAAAAATAACACGTAATGTTTGAGTTTAGTGTTGGAAGGACAGACTGAAATATCCAATTTCCACTCAGAAGCCTAACTTGTACTTCTTGCAAATGGGGTTTATTAACCACCAGGAATTGTGTTCAAATCTATTCACATGACTCTTAGTTCTTTAATTTCATTTCACATGCATGATGTGTAGTTTGTATTATTCTAAGTATTCCCTTTGCCCACTTCCCTTTCTAATGACTAATCACTTTTACTA
>NW_023311101.1:2742-5510 GCF_011077185.1 Oxyura jamaicensis | reverse complement strand
CCCCCCCCCCCCCCCCCCCCCAGTTTCCCCCCCGCCGGCACCCGGCCGAGAGGAAGGAGAGCCCCAGCGTCGCTTCCCGGCCCCCCCGTCCCCGTCCCGATGCCGGTCTCCGGGGCCGTGGAGCTGCAGGACAGGAGCAAAGAGCGGTGGAGGGAGGAATTTCCAGGCGTGTGGGCGAGACACGAGCTGGACTGCGGGCTGGTGGACGGGGAGGTGGAGGTGAGGACGACGGGGCCGGTGCCGTTCCAGACCCAGAAGCCGTTCCCCAGGAACCTGGAAGCCGTGGTGGCCGCCGTCCTGCGGGAGATGCTGGACAACGGCGTGGTGGTGAGGGGCACGTCCGCCTCCAACAGCCCCCTGTGGCTCCAGAGGAAAGGGGAGGTTTGGAGGCTGACCCTCAACTGCGAAGCTCTCAACAGGGTCACCCCCCGCGCGGCCGCCGAGCCCCTGAGCAGGACCAAGGTGCTGACGTCCCTGAGCCCCCGCAGCAGGTTCTTCTCGGTGCTCGACCTGGCCCGCAGCTCCTTCGCCATCCCCTTGGCTCCTGCCTCCAGGGCCAAGTTTGCCTTCACCTTCCGGGGCCGGCAGTACCTCTTCGCCCGGCTGCCCCCGCGCTTCCACGGCACCACCAGCATCGTGCACCGCCGGGTGGCCCAGATGCTCTCGCAGCTGCCCCAGGAGCACCGAGGCTGGGTTTTTTCCTACGTCGACGACATTATCGTCGCCGGGAAAACCCGAGAGGAGACGGAAGCCCGGACCAGAAGGGTTCTGATGCTGATCCAAAGCACGGGCTTCAAAGCCAAGCCGCACAAAGCGCAGCTGGTGCAGCGCGCCGTGGACTACCTGGGCGCGACCCTCACGGCCCGGGGGCGCGAGATCCAGGACAGCAAGCTGGCGGCCGTCAGGGACGTGCCCTGCCCGGGGGACCTGCACGAGCTTCAGCGGCTGCTGGGGCTCCTGAGCTCCCTGAAGGAGCACGTGGAGGGCTACGCGGAGCTGGTGCAGCCGCTGCAGAGGCTCACGAGGAAGCAGGTGGAGTGGGAGTGGGGACCCGAGCAGCGGTGGGCGCTGAGCCGCCTGCAGCGCGCCGTCCTCGCCGCGCCCGCCCTGCGCTTCCCGGAGAAGTCCGAGCCCTTCGTCATCAGGCTGAGGGCCAGCGACGGGGCTGCGGGGGCCGCCTTGCTGCAGGAGGACGAGCGCGGGGAGCTGGTGCCGGTGAGCTTCAGCTCCTGGTCCCTGAAGGACCACGAGGTCCTCTATTCGCCCGGGGAGAAGGGGTGCCTGGCGGCGCTCTGGGCGCTGGAGGCCTTCGAGGCTCTCCTCGGGCCGGCCCCCGTCGTGATCCGAATGCCCCATTCCCCTTGGAAGTTCCTCCTCCGGGGCGAAACCAGGAGCTTCTGCTGGCCGAGCCCTGCCCCGGCGCGGTGGACCTTGCTGCTGGTGAACAGGGGGGAAAGGAGCGCGCAGCCCGGCGGGGGGCACCCCTCCAGCGCGCCGGTGTCCCCCGCGCCCGCCCTGGTGCAGCTGCCACCCCGCACGCCCCGGGGCAACGTCTGGTTCACGGCAGGCGGCGCGCAGGGCCGGGAAGGGCCCAGATCCTTCGGCTTCGCAGCGGCCAACCTGGACGAGCGCTGGCTGCTCGGGCTGGCGAAGGGCGGCTCGGCGCCGGGCGCGGAGCTGGAGGCGATCTGGGAGTTGCTGCGGTGCCACTGCAGCTCCCTGCCCCTCTACGTCTACGCCAGCTCCAAGCCCCTGGTGGAAAGGCTGCGAGGCGAGGCTCGCGGGTCGGGCAGGGGGCCGGGGAAAAGCGCCGAGGAGGGTCTGTGGCACGGCGTGCTGCGCTGGGTGCGCGCCAACCCGGGGGTGCTGCGCCTGAGGCACGCCGGGGGGGACGGCGGCGGGGACGGAGAGGAGTTAGAATGGAGCCAGAAAGTGGCCAGGAGGGCCCAGAGGATTCCCGCCGGGGTCAAAACCATGAAGCACCAGCAAAACTGGGAGCCGTCGAAGTACGAGAAGCAAGAAATAGTCGCCCGGTGCCATCGGGGGCACAAGGGGGTGGAGGAGACCCTCGCCATGGTGCGGCAGGCGGCCACCTGGGAAGGGGACAGCGGGGAGGTGGCCCGCTGGGTGCAGAGCTGCCCCCGCTGTGCCTGGGGCGAGGGGGAGGCCGGCACCTTGCCGCCCCAGCGCCCCGAAGGGCCGTGGTCGCGCCTGCAGCTCGGCTTCATCAAGGGGCTGCCCGTCACCGAGGAGGGGCTGCGGTGCCTGCTGGTGGCGGCGGACGAGTCCTCGTGCTGGGCTGACGCCTTCCCCATGCGCGAGCCCTCGGCGGAGGAGGCGGCCGAGATCCTTTCGAGGGAGATCTGGGAGCCCTACGGCACGCCCCACGCCGTCGGCTGCGAGCAGGGCCCAGCCTTCCTGCGGGACGCCGTGCATCGGCTCCTGGGGGCGACGGGCAGCCGGCAGCCCCCCCGTGGCCCCCCGGCACCCGGCTGCCTGGCACCCGTCGCGGGCAGCCTGCAGCGCCTGGCTCAGAGCGCGGGCAAGGATTGGGCCAAGAGGCTGCCGCTGATCCTGGCGGCGGCGCGCTCCCTGTACGCGCTGGGGGAGGCGCTGGGCCCCCACCAGCTCATTCCCGATTTCCCCGTGGAGCTGCGGCTCAGCCCCCGCGAGGGCGAGGGGCCGCCGGGGGCCTCGGAGCCCGTCCTGCCCTGGTTGGCGAGGCTGCGCCAGGACGGGGCCGCGTACAGGCAGAGGGGGCCGGGGGC
>NW_023311101.1:656-2642 GCF_011077185.1 Oxyura jamaicensis | reverse complement strand
GGGGGGGGGAGAGAGGGAAGGGAATTTGGGGGGTGGGAGAAAAGGGTGTAAAGGGGCCGGTGGGGGTGGGAAACGGGAGCTGTCGCTGCCGTCTGTCCCATCCCGTGGGGTTTTTTTTTATTAAATCTTTTCTCAGCCATCCGTGCATTCGTGCTCTTCTGTCCCGTGAGCGTGTGGCGTGAGGGTTCGGGGCAGCAGCGTGGGGCTGGGGGCGTCCCCATCCCCGTCCCCCCCCCAGCAGAAGGGGTAACCAGCCCCCCCTCCCTGCCCGGCCTCCTGCTCCTCCAGGGCCCGAAATATTGGGGGTGGAGGGGGGGGGTCCATGAAAATGGGGATGGGGACGTCCAGGAGCCAGGAGGAGGAGGGGGGCAGGTGCTGGGAGGGGGGGGGGGATGTTACCAAAAGTGCTCTAAGCTCCAGGTGACCCGCGGGGTCTCGGCAGAGGGCAGCAGCAGCCCTGCAGTGGCCGTGGGGATTGGGGTCTCAGCACCCCCCCCACGCTCCCAGCCAGCGGGGGGCTTTTCCTCCCACCCCCCCTTCTCGGTTGCCCCCTCCCCAAGGTGCTGAGCAGCCCCCAGCGGCGGGCCCTGGCGCCGGGATGAGGCACCCCCAAAAAAACCCTCCCCGAGCCGCTCAGGACCCTCGCCCCACGCCTCAGGACCACCGAACCTCAGCACCCCCGGCCCCGGGCAGCAGCAGGAGCCTGATCCCACCTCCCACGGGCACAAAGCAGGACCCCAGACCCCAACCCCCCCCCCCCGCGTGCCCCTGCCCCAGCACCCCCAGACCCCAAACCCCATCTCTCCATCGCCTCGGCCCGAGCGCACGGGCTCCAGCCCCAACCCTCTGACCCCGACCCCAAGGACCAGGACCCCGTCCCACCACCAGGACCCGACCCCAAGACCCCAGACCCCCGGCACCACCGGGCGCAGCCCCCCAACGCCCCCACATCCTCCCCTAACATCTCCCCAACCCCGCAGCATCCCTCCCCTTGGCCGGGCACGGCTCGGCACGGCTCGGCACGGCTTGGCACGGCTTGGCACGGCTCGGCACAGTTCAGCACGGCTCGGCACGGCTCGGCACAGTTCAGCACGGCTTGGCATGGCTTGGCACAGCTTGGCACGGCTTGGCACGGTTCAGCACGGCTTGGCACAGCTTGGCACAGCTTGGCATGGCTTGGCACGGTTCAGCACGGCTCGGCACGGCTTGGCACGGCTTGGCACAGTTCAGCATGGCTTGGCATGGCTTGGCACAGCTTGGCACGGCTCGGCACAGCTTGGCACAGCTTGGCATGGCTTGGCACAGTTCAGCACAGCTTGGCACAGCTTGGCACGGTTCAGCACGGCTCGGCACGGCTCGGCACGGCTTGGCATGGCTTGGCACGGTTCAGCACGGCTCGGCACGGCTCGGCACGGCTCGGCACAGCTCGGCACGGCTCGGCACAGTTCAGCACGGCTTGGCACGGTTCAGCACAGCTCGGCACAGCTCAGCACGGCCCAGCACGGCCTGGCACGGCTCGGCGGGACGCTCGGTCAGACATTTGGTAGTCATTAGGGCTGGAAGGAAGGAGGGAAGGAGGGAGGGAAGGAAGGAGCAGCCTTTCTCCCCCAGCACACCGCCCAGCGCCTCGCGCTCCGGTGGACGCCGTCCAAGCCCGGCCGCGCTTCCCGCTCCCCTTCCCGCTCCCCATGGGCCGGCGGGCGGCCCTGGGGGTCCCTCCCCGCCAACGGGGCTGATTCCCGAGGGTCCCCCCCCCCCCCCCCCCGAAGCCGTTTGGCCCAGCTGGGGAGCGAGGGGCCGGGGAAGGCGAGCGGGGAGCCCGGCAGCCCCGGCCATGCTCGCCGGCACGGCGGGAGGGGACGTGCTGCGGGGAGCGGGGCGCTGAGGGTGGCTCAGGACCGTGGCCACCACGTCCCCAGGGGGGGTTTGGGGGCGATGAGAGGTGAGTTGGGGCCATACGGGGGGGGGGCTGGGGTCTTTTTTTTT
>NW_023311101.1:0-556 GCF_011077185.1 Oxyura jamaicensis | reverse complement strand
GTGGCCAAGCGGGGGTCCCCATCACGGTCCCCAAAGTTGGGGGGGGGTCATGGGGGTGCTGCCCCCCTCCCTGCCCACCCCATGGGCAGCTTTTTTTTCTGTGCCGGGGGGGCTGAGGTGGGCTCGGCCCCCCTCCGAGACCCCCCCTGGGCAATAGGGGGGCTTCCAGTGCAGACCTCCTCCAGACCCACCGGGTGCCTCCGCCGCTCGTTCCTGGGGCAGAAAAGGAAAAAGTTGGGCCACCCGAAAACTGACAGGCCGGCGGGCGGTGGGGGGGGGCGCCCCCCCCCCCCCCCCCCCCCTCAGTGCCACCCTGGGTTTCCGTGGGGGTGGCCGGGTTTTTATAAGCAGGGGCTGCTGACGGTGCCGGCACTGCGGCCGTGGGACGCGGCCCCTCGCGGCCCCCCCCGGCGTGGAAAGCACGGCGCAGCCCCCGCTTCTGCCCCCCCCGGCACCTGGGGGGCGGCTGTGGAGCAGGTCGGGGGGCTCGGGATCAGGGGGGGAAGCTTGGGGGGGGGGGATGGGGAATGGGGAACAGCCCCCAAATGGGTGGTGG
>NW_023311100.1:0-1231 GCF_011077185.1 Oxyura jamaicensis | reverse complement strand
CTAAGAGAAATGAGCCTGCTGTCAAGAAGTGTGTGTGCCCAGGTGAGCAAAGGAACCCCAGGGATTCCTTCAGGCTGTTTCCCAGTAGGTTCCCCTGCAGCCCCAGGACCATGGGCAGGGAGCCTGGTGGGAGGCAGAGAAGGGGAGGCCTTGGGCTGGGCCTCTGCTGCTGAATTGGGCTGGGCTCCTGGGCCCACAGGGAGCTCCTGGCAAGCGGGCAGAGCTGCAGAGACACAGCTCTGCCCGGGAGCAGCTCCTCTGCACAGCACAGCAGGGCTGGGCTGCCTGCAGGTGGCTCAGAGAGGGGAAAGAAGGGAGAGATGTTAAAGGCTGTGTGGAGTGTTAGAAAGCTGAGAATACGCTGGAGAAGCAAGGCTTGCAACCATTAACGTGGTAAGTCGAAGTGAACTGCAATGCACTGGAGTATCCTGGAGGTGCCCGAGACCTGGATTGTCCCAGAGCAGATCAGGCTGGAGACACGGTGTGTTTATTTATTTTAGAGAAGAACAAGCTCCAGAGCAGGGCTTCTGAGCTGCAGGGTCAGCATCCAGGCCCTGAGGGCTCCCTTATCTCAGGTCAGCTGCATGCTGTGAAGCTGGGGGTGCAGGCAGGGGTGCCCAGGGCTGTGGTGCAGAGCAGGGTCCCTGCTGTGCCCCAGGGGCTGTGTGCCGGGGCAGGGCCTCTGCCGCCTGCCAGGCTCAGCACTCAGCCTGCCTGGGGAGCTGGCCAGGGTGCTGTGGGGAGAAGCTGTGGGTGGAAGGAGCCCACTCAGCAGGGCAGGGTCCTGCTGCTGGCAGGAGGCTGCTGCCTGGGGCAGCCTGCTCACAGCTTCACAGTGCTGCAAGTGGACTTCCAGGAAGGTTTTACTAAGAATACAGACAAGGGATGACTTACCTTTAAGATGAGGACCTTGTAAAGTCAGTAGTTTTTGTTTCCTCCTAAGGGAAAATGAAATGGCACTGTCAAATGTAAATACAGCACTAAGATCCTTATCAGGAGAAATCAGTAGATCTGAGAGGTGCCTCATAAAGGACTTTTACACACTGATGTGCCTGCAGACCACACCAGCATCACCTTTTCTGGACACATCTTGGTTTGTGTCACCTGCTCTTGTACACCTGCAAGCAGAGGGATGTTTTTGATCACTGCCCTGCTGCCAGGGGTTGTCTGCAGGGCAAAGCTGTGTGAACAGGGGCTGGGCTGGGGTCTGTGAGTGATGACAAGAAGGAGA
>NW_023311099.1:0-2435 GCF_011077185.1 Oxyura jamaicensis | reverse complement strand
TTACCGGAGGCTGGTGCGTGATAGGGGATGTGATACACCCACTCAATACCATGTTCTTTGGCCCAAGTATCTATAAGGTTGTTTCGGAAATGAGTCCCATTGTCTGACTCAATTCTTTCTGGGGTGCCATGTCGCCATGGCACTTGCTTTTCAAGGCCCAGGATAGTGTTTCGGGCAGTGGCATGGGGCACAGGATATGTTTCCAGCCATCCGGTGGTTGCTTCCACCACTGTAAGTACGTGGCGCTTGCCGTTGAGGGTTTGGGGGAGTGTGATGTAATCAGTCTGCCAGGCCTCTCCATATTTCTATTTCAGCCATCGTCCTCCGTACCAAAGAGGCTTTGACCGTTTGGCTTGCTTGATTGCAGCACATGTTTCACAATCATGAATGACCTGTGCTATAGTGTCCATGGTCAGGTCCACCCCTCGATCACGAGCCCATCTGTATGTTGCATCTCTGCCTTGATGGCCCGAGGTTTCATGGGCCCATCGGGCTACAAATAGTTCACCCTTATATTGCCAGTCCAGGTCCACCTGAGCCACTTCAATCTTGGCAGCCTGATCCACCTGCTGGTTGTTTTGATGTTCTCCAGTAGCCCGATTCTTGGGCACATGAGCATCTACATGGCGTACCTTTACAACCAGGTTCTCTACCCGGGCAGCAATATCTTGCCATAATGCAGCAGCCCAAATGGGTTTGCCCCTGCGCTGCCAGTTGTTCTGTTTCCGTTGCTGTAACCACCCCCAAAGGGCATTTGCTACCATCCACGAATCAGTGTATAGGTAGAGAACTGGCCACTTTTCTCGTTCAGCAATATCTAAAGCCAGCTGGATGACTTTCACTTCTGCAAATTGACTCGATTCACCTTCTCCCTCAGCAGCTTCTGCAACTCGTCGTGTAGGACTCCGTACAGCAGCTTTCCATCTCCGATGCTTTCCCACAATGTGACGGGACCCGTCAGTGAACAGGGCATATCTCTTCTCATTTTCTGGTAGCTTGTTGTACAGTGGAGCTTCCTCAGCATGGACCACCTCCTCCTCTGATGACATCCCAAAGTATTTTCCTTCTGGCCAGTCCATAATCACTTCCAAGATTCCCGGACGACTGGGGTTTCCTATTCGAGCCCGCTGAGTAATCAGTGCAACCCACTTGCTCCATGTAGCATCAGTTGCATGATGTGTAGAGGGGACCCTTCCTTTGAACATCCAGCCCAGTACTGGCAGTCGGGGTGCCAGGAGGAGCTGTGCTTCAGTACCGACCACTTCCGAAGCAGATCGAACTCCTTCATATGCCGCCAATATCTCCTTTTCGGTTGGAGTGTAGCGGGCCTCAGATCCTCTGTATCCCTGACTCCAAAACCCTAGGGGTCGACCTCGAGTTTCCCCAGGTTCTTTCTGCCAGAGGCTCCAGGTGGGGCCATTCTCCCCGGCTGCGGTGTAGAGCACATTCTTTACATCTGGTCCCGTTCGGACTGGCCCAAGGGCTACTGCATGAACTATTTCCTGCTTAATTTGTTCAAAAGCTTGTCGTTGCTCAGGGCCCCATTCAAAATCATTCTTCTTACGGGTTACTTGGTAGAGCGGGTTTACAATCAGGCTGTAATTTGGAATGTGCATTCTCCAAAACCCCACGACACCTAGGAAAATTTGTGTTTCCTTTTTGCTAGTTGGTGGAGACATAGCTGTTATTTTGTTGATCACATCCATTGGGATTTGACGACGTCCATCTTGCCATTTTATTCCTAAAAACTGGATCTCTCGTGCAGGTCCTTTAACTTTACTTTGTTTTATGGCAAAACCGGCCTTCAGAAGGATTTGGATTATTTTCTTCCCTTTCTCAAAAACTTCCTTTGCTGTGTCACCCCACACAATGATGTCATCGATGTACTGCAGGTGTTCAGGAGCTTCCCCCTGCTCCAGCGCAGGCTGGATCAGTCCATGGCAAATTGTAGGGCTATGTTTCCACCCCTGGGGCAGCCGATTCCAAGTATATTGGACTCCCCTCCAAGTTAAAGCAAACTGTGGCCTGCACTCTGCTGCTAGAGGGATGGAGAAAAATGCATTAGCGATATCAATTGTGGCGTACCACTTGGCTGCCTTTGATTCCAGTTCGTACTGGAGTTCTAGCATGTCCGGCACTGCAGCATTCAGTGGTCGTGTGACCTCGTTCAGGCCGCGATAGTCCCCTGTTAGTCTCCACTCACCATTAGACTTTTGCACTGGCCATATGGGACTATTAAAAGGTGAATGATTCTTGCTGATCACTCCTTGGCTCTCCAGTTGACGAATTAGCTCATGGATGGGAATCAGGGAGTCTCGGTCGGTGCGATATTGCCGCCGGTACACAGTTGTAGTAGCAATTGGCACTTGTTGTTCTTCGACCCTCAGCAACCCCACAACAAAAGGGTCCTCTGAGAGACCGGGCAAGGTAGACAA
>NW_023311098.1:0-3648 GCF_011077185.1 Oxyura jamaicensis | reverse complement strand
TTCCATATCATTGTTCCTATGTCATACTCAGGTCTGACACTTAAGACCATTCCCACATCCTCCTGTCGTTATCTACCCAAGTAAAGAGTACTTCTCCATGTTTTTAAAAGACCCCTTGAAGTATTGAAAAGCTGCAAGGATGTCTCCCTAGAGCCTTCTCTTCTCCAGGCTGAACACACCTAACTCTTCAGCCTGTCTTCAGAGGAGAGGTGCTCCAGCCCTCTCCTCATCTTTGGAGCCCTCCTCTGCATTTGCTGTAAGAGCTCCACATCTTTCTTGTGCTGGTGGCCCCAAACCTGGACACAGGGCTCCAGGGGAGACCTCCCAAGGGCAGAGCACAGGGGGACAATCACCTGCCTCCACCTGCTGGCCACTCCTCTCTTGCTGCAGCCCAGGATGCAGTTGGCCTTCTGGGCTACAAGCTCACACTGCTGGCTCATGTCAAGCTTTTCATCCATCAGAAGCCCCAAGTCCTTCTCTGCAGGGCTGCTCTCAAGGACTTCTTCTCCCAGCCTATCCTCCTGTCTGGGATTTCCCCAGCCCTGGTGCAGCACCTTGCCCTTGGACTTGTTGAGCCTCCTTAGGTTCACATGAGCCCAAACTTCAAGCTTCCCCAGGACCCTTTGGATGGCATCCCTTCCTCTGTTGCATCAACTTCACCATTCAGCTTGGTGTCATCTGCGAACTTGCTGAGGGTGCACTCTACCCCACTGTCCCTGTCACTGATAAATATATGAAGCAGTACAGGTCCCAGGACAGACCCCTGAGGGACACCACTCATCACCAAGCTCCACTTGGACATAGAGCCATTGACCACTGCTCTCTGGCGGTGACCTTCAAGCCAACTCCTTATCCACTCAATTGTCCTCCCATCAAGTGCATATCCCTCCAATTTGGAGACCAGGAAGTCATGGAGGACCATGTCAAAGGGCTTACAGAAGACCTTGGTGTCCTTTTCCCTCCTGACTACAACGCCACTTCCTTCTCAGGAATGGAGTCGCCAACAGAGGTGAGAAAGATACACTGCGAGCATTTGTGAATGTCATCAGAAAGCTGATCCCAATAAGATATGGGGAGGTCAGGAGCAGCCTGGCCAAGAGAGAGGTGAGATTTTGGGGTGGGAAGAGGAGCATGGCCAGCAGAAATGAAGGATTTTGTAGAGGTAAAACGGGTCACTGCTGTAGTAACAGTGACTTTAAACAGACATATTGCCCTTACCTTATTTTAACCACTAATTTGAATCCCTAAACCTAAATGCTACTCCAACCCTCTGACAGGAATCCATTTCTCTAATGCTTGAACTCAAAAGAGCACTTCAAGCAAGATTCAGCCCATAGCCCCTTTCCCTTCCTTTACTCACTTGCTCACCCTAATCCCTCCTCTTAACACTAGCAGTAAAATGCTCTTTAACCCTCGACTTCTTGGCAGACCTAAACCAAACCCTAAACCATAATGCATGTCCATACACAAACCACAGAAGAACACCAGAACTTCCCATTACATCTCTGTTTAGACTTTAACCCGGAATGGGGAGCCCTAGTCCCTTAAGGACTAAAGAGGTCAGCTTTGCCTCAGCATCTTTTGCACCAGCAGGAGGAATGTGACTGTGGCAGTGACTGTGAGGTCACTTTTGTCCCTGCAGTTGATAGGGCAGCAGCAGGATCATGCGACTGTGGAAGGGATTGTGAGGTCACTTCTGCCTGAAGTAGCTGACAGGTCACCCTTGACTCATCCCTGGGATCTGTACTTTTGGGCTGCCATCAGCCAATGGCCCTGGTAGGCCAGCAGAAGGCACCTGGTTGGCATGCTGACTGTGGGATCCCTTCTGCCTCCATACCCACGAGGACCCAGACAGAAAGAAGGCCCCAGTATGCGTTGTCCTGCCCCTTCTGCTTGAGTCCATGACTGGACAGCAGGAGGCACAAGGCCTGGCTGTGTCTCCAGAAGAAGCTGCAAGGCCAGCAGCAGGCCCATGGCTTGGAATTTGTTGGTGAGGTGACTTGTGTCTGGTTGGCTGACAGGCCGCAAGGAGCCTGATGGGTTGGGATGCCTCCTTTAGGAGTGGTTTCCACCCTGATGGAGCTTTCTTTGGTAGTAGAAAAGAGTAGGAAAGAAAAAATCTGCCACCAAGTATACCCTGGAAGGTTGGCACTGGCCATGAGGTGTAAGAAAAGTCCAGGGGAACAACTGGTCTTGCTGCTACAGACTGAGGCAAAGAAGGCATTATGGGACTCAGCCTTTACCTCATCTCTTGTCACAAGGTTCCCCCCCACAGCCACTAAAAGGATGATGATTCTCCTTAATCCTCCTTTATTCAAGTATTTATATATACAGTTTTTATTGTCTTTGACAGTAATAGACAGATTGAGCTCCAGCTGGGCTTTGGCCCTTCTAACTTTGACCTGCACAGCCCCATAACATTCAGGACACAGCTCCAGACATGCATAAGAAGGAAGCACAGAGAAGTTGGAACCTGGCAGCCTTCCATCCCCTACCCTTCTTTGTGTGCTGCAATTCCATTCAACTGGTTACTCCTCTATTACCCAAACTGTCCTGCGGTCCTGATGCTGTTGTCTTGTCAGAGATAGCACAATCACACAAAGGTTGAAGTGCTTGCCTGCAGCCATGAACAGCTGACAGAATGGAGCATTAGAGCAGGGGAACCTTGGGGAACTGTAGGATTTTGCCTAGAGAAACCTCTTGGCATTTACAAGGAGAAGAACCTAGTCCTACACTAGAGGAAGAGGAACCCCCCACATCAGGGCAGGCTGGGACCCTGTTGAGTGAGCAGTGCCCAGCAGGAGGAGCAGGGCCTGGGCACCACGAGGGATGCCATACAAGCAGTGCTGCCTGCTCTCCAGGAACCTGGCCAACTTCCTAAAGCTGCCTTAAAAGGAGCATGGCCACCAAGAAGATCTGACTTAACATACTCAGCTCATATTCAGTGAGCAACCACCCCCACAATGGTCTACAGGAACAGGGAAAAAGGTACAGGGAAAAAGGTACAGGTCTGGGATTCCCTAGGACAGCCTGCTGTGGAGGGGTTCATGGCCATCAAGAAAATCAGAGTTCTTCTACTCAGCTCAGAGCCAGTGTGACACCACCCACCCAGGGGTGTCCTATTGTGTAGCTCCTCATTTAGGACAACTGCAGGACAGTGCCCAGAGAGGTTCTGCCAAGGTGGGGTTCAGGACCTAAAGCCCCTGCCTTTTGCTGAGAGGCTGAGGGACCTGGGTTTCTCTGGAGCCGTGGCATTGAGACTCCAAACAGAGCAAAAGTAGCCTGAGACTGCCTGAAGGGTGGTTGTGGAGATGCTGTAGCTTTCTCCTCTCTAGGGTGAAATGGCACAAGGAAGGAATAATGCCACAAAGTTGACTTCAGGATGTTGAGACTGGACATGAAGAGAAAGAAATCCTCATCTCCTACTGCCCCAGGAAGAGCCCTGAGCAAGGTGTGAAGGGAAAGGATTTCCCTTCCCAGGTACTGCGGGTCAAGGCTTGGGCCTTCTTCTTGGTGAAACACATGCAGTTTTCCTACACATCAGTGTCACCTTCACATTGCCTTTGTCTACTTGTCCTCACTGCCTCCAAGGTTCTGCTCTAACGAGTTCCAAGGGAGGCTGTGTCAGTGCTGGCCCTCAGGGGGACA
>NW_023311097.1:0-2159 GCF_011077185.1 Oxyura jamaicensis | reverse complement strand
TTTGCACAAACCACAAGATTGTGCTTTGGCAGAATTTTCAAGAAGTGGATGCTACGGTTATACCTTGCTGTTGGTCCTTCTTTAGCGCACCATCTGCATGCGGAAATATCTTCTGCACGGCTTCTAAAATATTCCCTACTGAATTTTCAAAAAGCGGCTTAAAAATCCACAGCGCAGCTTCAGAACAGAAGGATTTTATAGCTGCACCACGGTATCCTAAGAAACAAAAATCAAATGTTACATTAGTCAAGGCCCACGTTTACAATAGCCAACACGTCAAGAATTTGCAATGCAAAAACTAAGCAGCTTAACAGGGGATTCAAAGTGCTACCGCTCTGCTGGGAAGTTTGCTTATGTTGCTCACCGCCTCATGTCCTGTGCTTAGGAAGCCCAAGCAGACTCCTCAGCCAAACTAGACTCTTGAGGAAGATGCCCCCAAACCATTCAATGTTCTCAGACAACAACAACAACGACAACAAAAAGGAAACACATGAAAGCATCTAACGCTGACTGCTACAAAGGCGTGCCGGCTGATTCCCTGACTACTTGTTCAGCAAGGCACAAGAGCTTGGGTACTGCCTGGCACAAGCTAAGATTCTTTACAACGTAGGCACAAGCATTCATCCAGTTTGCTTGCAGTCTTACCTAGGCATTTCTCAGCTAGCTCATCAAGCAACATGGCCGGTGCCTTAGGGATCCGGTCACGACTATGAAGCTTGGAAATTTCTTTTCTAGTCTAGAAACAAAATCATTGCATTTTAGCTTGCCCTAAGGTTGCCTTAAAAACACCCACAAAAACAAACCAACCCAAAATCAAACAAACCAAAAACAATCTTCCCTCAAAACCCCTCATAGATTAATACACTTTTTTTACTTGCCTAACTTGCAAGTGTTGTACACTTAGGTAATATACACTCTGCATTTTCAACCAGGAAAGCCACGATTTCTTCATTTGGTACCCTGAACTTCTTCTAGGAACCTGCAATGAAAGAAAAGGCACTTATAGCTTCTGTAATGCGTTTCCAAAACTGGAGGCCTAAGGACCCAGAGGAAAATACTATAAGGAAAAAATTATCCAGAAACAGATCTTTGTTCTCCAAAAAACTGCTCTAAAATTGAGCAGCCTTTCATTGGGACAGTCTCATTAGTTCATCAGACTTGCTTGTCAGTCAGGAAAGTTTAAGATAATTTTCAATATTCCTTACAATTCTTAAGGGAATTTTTAATAGGCATCGGAATTGCTACATGAAAATGGCCTCAAAAAGATAGAATGAAAGATGATAGAGTAGCTAGGCTTTTGAAGCTTTGCTGCACTGGACTGGACAATAACGTTCTCCGTCAAATGTATTACATGCCTTTTGTTACACTTTTCCCATTGTTGCTTTTCAGCAATTACCAGGAATAACATCAAGCACCATAGGGAGATGCAGATCCTGCAGGACACAGATCAACCCTTTTGTTTCTTTCCTTGATCAAAGGAGGTGGAAATGCAATCTGGGCTCCAGAGTTAATGATGGGAAGGTTTCTGACAGAAGATGCTTGCATTAATAGCTCTTTCAAGTCTTTGCAGCATATCCGGCCATGGCGTACTCCAAGCGGATGCTAAAATCATACTAGAGTTCTTCATGTGTTTTTTAAATCTCCCGGTTTTCAGTCAGACATAGCGTGCATTTCCTGAAGGAATAGGTCTTTTTGCAATTCTGTGGGAGACAGAGAGGATGGAATCAAATTACCCTGATTACTTCTGTAATAAAATGAACTTACTCCATCAACTGCTCTTGCAATATGCAAATGGTAGGATGATGACAGCTAATGTCTGCAATCTAAGCCAGATATTAGCATCAACAATACAGATTGAAGGTTCTTGGGAAATACTCTTTTGCATTCGTTTTAAATTTGGAGTTATATTACTACTGACAATAAAGCTTTTGTGTTTCTACCTATTTACCTTTGATGTTACGTAGGATACTTGAAATGTTACATATCCTAGGGCTTCCCAGGGGAGATGCTTGGGTGCTGCAGTGACATGCTGGAGTGCTTGGGCAGCACACATACTGCCCAAGGAAAGCCTCCAAGTACACACCACTAAGTATCAACACTAATTGACCTCATGTGCAAGTGTACGGTATGATCCACAATCATTTCAAGTAGGAGACTGG
>NW_023311096.1:0-2161 GCF_011077185.1 Oxyura jamaicensis | reverse complement strand
GGGAATGAGTGGCAAAAACACCGTATTGTGACTGGCCCGGATGCTCCATGCATCCTTGGCATAGACTATCTTAGAAGAGGATATTTCAAGGACCCAAAAGGGGTCCGCTGGGCTTTTGGCATAGCTGCCTTAGAGACAGAGGGCATTGAACAATTGTCTACCTTGCCCGGTCTCTCAGAGGACCCTTTTGTTGTGGGGTTGCTGAGGGTCGAAGAACAACAAGTGCCAATTGCTACTACAACTGTGCACCGGCGGCAATATCGCACCGACCGAGACTCCCTGATTCCCATCCATGAGCTAATTCGTCAACTGGAGAGCCAAGGAGTGATCAGCAAGACTCATTCACCTTTTAATAGTCCCATATGGCCAGTGCGGAAGTCTAATGGGGAGTGGAGGCTAACCGTGGACTATCGTGGCCTGAATGAGGTCACACCACCACTGAGTGCTGCAGTGCCGGACATGCTAGAACTCCAGTACGAACTGGAATCAAAGGCAGCCAAGTGGTACGCCACAATTGATATCGCTAATGCATTTTTCTCCATCCCTCTAGCAGCAGAGTGCAGGCCACAGTTTGCCTTTACTTGGAGGGGAGTCCAATATACTTGGAATCGGCTGCCCCAGGGGTGGAAACACAGCCCTACAATTTGCCATGGACTGATCCAGTCTGCGCTGGAGCAGGGGGAAGCTCCTGAACACCTGCAGTACATCGATGACATCATTGTGTGGGGTGACACAGCAAAGGAAGTTTTTGAGAAAGGAAAGAAAATAATCCAAGTCCTTCTGAAGGCCGGTTTTGCCATAAAACAAAATAAAGTTAAAGGATCTGCACGAGAGATCCAGTTTTTAGGAATAAAATGGCAAGATGGACGTCGTCAAATCCCAATGGATGTGATCAACAAAATAACAGCTATGTCTCCACCAACTAGCAAAAAGGAAACACAAACTTTCCTAGGTGTCGTGGGGTTTTGGAGAATGCACATTCCAAATTACAGTCTGATTGTAAACCCGCTCTACCAAGTAACCCGTAAGAAGAATGATTTTGAATGGGGCCCTGAGCAACGACAAGCTTTTGAACAAATTAAGCAGGAAATAGTTCATGCAGTAGCCCTTGGGCCAGTCCGAACGGGATCAGATGTAAAGAATGTGCTCTACACCGCAGCTGGGGAGAATGGCCCCACCTGGAGCCTCTGGCAGAAAGAACCTGGGGAAACTCGAGGTCGACCCCTAGGCTTTTGGAGTCGGGGATACAGAGGATCTGAGGCCCGCTACACTCCAACCGAAAAGGAGATATTGGCGGCATATGAAGGAGTTCGATCTGCTTCGGAAGTGGTCGGTACTGAAGCACAGCTCCTCCTGGCACCCCGACTGCCAGTACTGGGCTGGATGTTCAAAGGAAGGGTCCCCTCTACACATCATGCAACTGATGCTACATGGAGCAAGTGGGTTGCACTGATTACTCAGCGGGCTCGAATAGGAAACCCCAGTCGTCCGGGAATCTTGGAAGTGATTATGGACTGGCCAGAAGGCAAATACTTTGGGATGTCATCAGAGGAGGAGGTGGTCCGTGCTGAGGAAGCTCCACTGTACAACAAGCTACCAGAAAATGAGAAGAGATATGCCCTGTTCACTGACGGGTCCTGTCGCATTGTGGGAAAGCATCGGAGATGGAAAGCTGCTGTATGGAGCCCTACACGACGAGTTGCAGAAGCTGCTGAGGGAGAAGGTGAATCGAGTCAATTTGCAGAAGTGAAAGCCATCCAGCTGGCTTTAGATATTGCTGAACGAGAAAAGTGGCCAGTTCTCTACCTATACACTGATTCATGGATGGTAGCAAATGCCCTTTGGGGGTGGTTACAGCAATGGAAACAGAACAACTGGCAGCGCAGGGGCAAACCCATTTGGGCTGCTGCATTATGGCAAGATATTGCTGCCCGGGTAGAGAACCTGGTTGTAAAGGTACGCCATGTAGATGCCCATGTGCCCAAGAATCGGGCTACTGAAGAACATCAAAACAACCAGCAGGTGGATCAGGCTGCCAAGATTGAACTGGCTCAGGTGGACCTGGACTGGCAATATAAGGGTGAACTATTTGTAGCCCGATGGGCCCATGAGACCTCGGGCCATCAAGGCAGAGATGCAACATACAGATGGGCTCGTGATC
>NW_023311095.1:3575-9804 GCF_011077185.1 Oxyura jamaicensis | reverse complement strand
CCCTGTGTCCATAGGTCCATTCTGGAACCAAAACTGAAGGTAGGAAGCACACTTCTGTGGTGTGGCAGAGTCACTGGGCACATGGTGAAGGGTGCTCCTACAGACCTTTCTGTCCACCTCCTGCTGGCTTAGGAGCTGCTTCTTTCTCAGGAACAGAGGAGCCAACAGAGGTGAGACAGCTACTCTGAGTTCACGAAAGACATCAGAAAGCTGCCCCTAAGAAGATGACTGATATGGGGAAGTCAGGAGAAGCCTGGCCAGGAGAGATGTGAGATATGGGGGATGGAAGAGGTGCTTGGTCAGCTGAAGCTAAGGATTTTGGAGAGGTAAGAATGTTCAGGTAATGATGATCCCACCATAAAGCTTACTCAAAGCAGACATGTGAGGCCCTTACCCTATTTGAACCAGCAACATTCATACCAAAATCTAAATGCCACTCCACACCCTGACAGGAATCCATTGCTCTAATGTTGTACCACAATATCCCTTGAAGGCAAAATTACTCCATAACCCTTTTCCATTCCGTTTCCTCTCTTGCTCACCCTGATCCCTGCCTTTCACACGAGCATTAAAATGTTCTGAGGTCTTCTTGCAGACCTAAACAAAACCCTAATCCAAAGAGCTTGCCCATACTCTAACCACAGACTGACACCCCAAGCAGAACACCAAACCCTCCCACTAACATTTGCTTAGTCTCTAACCCAGAAAGGTTCACCGTAGTCCCTAATGCCATACATGCAAGCTAACATCCAAACCCTGTCCTCCTGGGCATTAACCTCGTCACCTTCAACCCCTCTCTTAAATGTAAACTTGAGGTTCTTGTTCCCTTGGAGAAAGATGGGAACCGTGAGGTTGCTGTGCAGCCACTTGGCATTCAGGGATGAATGTGAGGGGCCATGGATGTGATCAGCTTGTGGGCCCCAAGGAGGAGATGGGTGGGAATGCTCTGATGAGCTCAGCTCTGCCTCAGGATCTCCGGCCCCAGCAGGAGGAACGTGACTGTGGCAGTGACTGTGAGGTCACTTCTGTCCCTGCAGTTCATAGGGCAGATGCAGGAAAGGGACTGTGAGGTAACTTCTGTCTGAAGCTGATAGGTCACACCTGACTCACAGAATCACAGAATCACAGAATCACAGAATTTCTAGGTTAGAAGAGACCTCAAGATCATCGAGTCCAACCTCTAACCTAACACTAACAGTCCCCACTAAACCATATCCCTAAGCTCTACATCTAAACGTCTTTTGAAGACTTCCAGGGATGGTGACTCCACCACCTCCCTGGGCAGCCTGTTCCAATGCCTCACAACCCTTTCAGTAAAGAAGCTCTTCCTAACATCTGACCTAAAACTCCCCTGGCGCAACTTTAGCCCATTCCCCCTCGTCCTGTCACCAGGCACGTGGGAGAACAGGCCAACCCCCACCTCTCTACAGCCTCCTTTAAGGTATCTGTAGAGAGCGATAAGGTCGCCCCTGAGCCTCCTCTTCTCCAGGCTGAATAAGCCCAGCTCCTTCAGCCGCTCCTCGTAGGACTTGTTCTCCAGGCCCCTCACCAGCTTCGTCGCCCTTCTTTGGACCCGCTCAAGCACCTCGATGTCCTTCTTGTAGCGAGGGGCCCAAAACTGAACACAGTACTCGAGGTGCGGCCTCACCAGAGCCGAGTACAGGGGGACGATCACCTCCCTAGCCCTGCTGGTCACACTATTTCTGATACAAGCCAGGATGCCGTTGGCCTTCTTGGCCACCTGAGCACACTGCTGGCTCATATTCAGCCGACTGTCCACTATCACTCCCAGGTCCTTCTCCGCCTGGCAGCTCTCCAACCACTCATCTCCCAGCCTGTAGCTCTGCTTGGGATTGTTACGCCCCAGGTGCAGGACCCGGCACTTGGCCTTGTTAAACTTCATGCAGTTGACCCCAGCCCATTGGTGCAGCCTATCCAGATCCTCCTGCAGAGCCTTCCTACCCTCGAGCAGATCGACACTCGCACCTAACTTGGTGTCATCTGCAAACTTACTGAGGGTGCACTCAATGCCCTCGTCCAGATCATTGATGAAGATGTTAAAGAGGACCGGCCCCAGCACCGAGCCCTGGGGGACGCCACTAGTGACTGGCCTCCAACTGGATTTGACTCCATTTACCACAACTCTCTGGGCCCGGCTATCCAGCCAGTTTCTAACCCAACGAAGCGTGCGCCAGTCCAAGCCAAGAGCAGCCAGTTTCTTGAGGAGAATGCTGTGGGAGACGGTGTCAAAAGCCTTGCTGAAGTCAAGGTAGACCACATCCACAGCCTTTCCCTCATCCACCCAGCGCAACACTTTGTCATAGAAGGAGATCAGGTTCGTCAAGCAGGACCTGCCTTCCATAAACCCATGCTGACTGGGCCTGATCGCCTGCTTGCCCTTCAAGTGCCGCATGATGACTCCCAAGAGGATCTGCTCCATGAGCTTCCCTGGTACTGAGGTCAAACTGACAGGCCTGTAGTTCCCCGGGTCAGCCCTGCGGCCCTTCTTGTAGATGGGCGTCACATTCGCTAGCCGCCAGTCAGCTGGGACCTCCCCCGATAGCCAGGACTGCTGATAAATGATGGATAGTGGCTTGGCCAGCTCCTCTGCCAGTTCTCTCAGTAGCCTTGGGTGGATCCCATCCGGCCCCATCGACTTGTGCACATCCAAGTGCCGTAGCAGGTCACCAACCAGTTCTTCGTGGATGGTGAGGGCCACATCCTGCTCCCCATCCCCTTCCACCAGCTCAGGGTACTGGGAATCCAGAGAACAACCGGTATTGCTGCTAAAGACTGAGGCAAAGAAGGCATTGAGCACCTCTGCCTTTTCCTCATCTCTTGTAACTAAGTTTCCCCCTGCATCCAGTAAAGGATGGAGATTCTCCTTTGTCCTCCTTTTTGTGTTGATGTATTTATAAAAGCGTTTTTTGTTATCTTTAATGGCAGTAGCCAGATTGAGCTCCAGATGAGCTTTGGCCTTCCTAATTTTGTCCCTGCACAGCCTCGCTACATCCTTATAGTCCTCCCTAGTGGCCAGCCCACTTTTCCAAAGATTATAAACCCTCTTTTTTCTCCTGAGCTCAAGCCACAGTTCTCTGTTCAGCCAGGCTGGTCTTCTTCCCCGCTGGCTCATCTTTGGGCACATGGGAACAGACTGCTCCTGCGCCATTAGGATTTGCCTCTTGAAGAGCGCCCAGCCTTCCTGGACCCCTCTGCCCTTCAGAACCGCCTCCCAAGGGACTCTACCAACCAGTGTCCTGAGCAGCCCAAAGTCAGCTCTCCGAAAGTCCAGTACAGTGGTTTTACTGATTCCCTTCCTGGCCTCGCCAAGAATAGTGAACTCCACCATTTCGTGGTCACTCTGCCCAAGACAGCTCCCGACAATCACATCCTCCACCAGTCCTTCTCTGTTTGTGAAGAGAAGGTCTAGCGGGGCACCACCCCTGGTAGGCTCACTAATCAGCTGCGTCAGGAAGCTATCTTCCACTTTCTCCAGAAACCTCCTGGACTGCTTTCTCAGGGCTGTGTTGTGCTTCCAGGATATGTCAGGGAAGTTGAAGTCCCCCACGAGTACAAGCGCTGAAGATTTTGCAACTTCTGTCAGCTGCCTGTAGAACTCCTCATCCGTCTCCTCGTCCTGGTTCGGCGGTCTATAGCAGACCCCTACCAGGACACTAGCCTTGTTGTCCCTGCCGATCCTAACCCAAAGGGACTCGATCTTGTCATTCCTAGCCTCGAGTTCTACAACATCGAAAGACTCTCTAATATAGAGAGCCACACCGCCACCCCTTCTGTGCTGCCTGTCCCTTCTGAAGAGCCTATAGCCAGGCATCGCAGCACTCCAGTCATGAGACTGGTCCCACCACGTTTCCGTGATGGCAACCAAGTCGTAGCCTGCCCGCTGCACGATGGCTTCCAGCTCCTCCTGTTTGTTACCCATGCTGCGTGCATTGGTGTAGATGCACTTCAGCTGGGCCATTACCTTATTCCCCGGCCTTGCTATTGTTCCCCCTGGCACAGCTCCAACAATCCTTGCTTCACCCCCATCCCCCTTCTTACCTAGTTTAAAGCCCTATCAATGAGCCCTGCCAGCTCCTGGCCAAGGATCCTTTTTCCCCTAAAGGATAGGGACCCGTCTACGGCCATCAGACCAGGTGCTGAATAAACTGCCCCATGGTCGAAAAACCCAAGATCTCTGCGTTGGCACCAGCCCCGGAGCCACGTGTTTAACAGGTGGGCTTTCCTGGTCCTCTCCGTACCCCTCCCTGTCACCGTAGGGATGGACGAAAGCACTACCTGCACTCCCGCTCCGTCCACTAACCGTCCCAGCCCCCTAAAGTCTCTTTTGATTGCCTTCAGGCTTCTGTCTTCAATGTCGTCACTGCCCGCCTGGACTATCAGAAGAGGATAATAATCAGAGGGGCGTACCAGGTTGGGAAGCTTCCTGGCAACGTCCCTGACCCTGGCCCCAGGGAGGCAGCAGACTTCCCTACGGGTAGGGTCAGGCCGACAAATAGGGCCCTCTGTTCCCCTAAGGATAGAGTCTCCCACAACAATCACCCTTCTTTCTTTCTTGATGGAGGCAGTCCTGAGGCGTGGAGTCGACCTCCTCGCCCTAGGCATCCTCCTGGGAACACTTTCTACCTCTTCCTCAGTTGCTGTTGATCTCTCAGTCTCCAGGGCCTCAAAACTGTTGTGTAAGGGCACCTGGGAAGGTGGGGCCGGAAGGGGAGGGCATGGCCTGCCATGTCGAGCAGGGACCTGTCTCCATTCCTCCTCAACTCCCAGATCCCCTCCCTCTGCCCGACGGCGACAAGGCAGGGGCTCCACCCCCATTTGGGGTGTCTCAGCCCGGTACCTCTCCTTGAGGCCCTGCAGGGAGTTACTCCACATGTCTATCTCCCGCTCACACTCCCTGATGGCCCTCAACCTCTCCACCTCCTCCTTGAGCTCCGCCACCATGCGGATCAGGTCATCCACCTGCTCGCACCTCACGCACGCAGCGTCTCTGCCTCCCGCCGATGGCAGCAGCAGGCTCTGACACTCCCTGCATCCGGTGACCTGAACCGCTGCATTCTTTAACGGGCAGTCGGTCTGGGTGTGTACCGACCTCCTGGAGAGCCCACCGTGCCTGGTGGAGACCATTATCGCCTAGCTAACGACTGTCCTTAGGAGGTGTTCCTGTGGGCAGGCGATTGCTCTCCGCCCTACCTGCTCGCCCTTCCTGCTCGAACTGCCGCGCTAACTGCCGCGCCACTCCCCTCTGACGCGCCACGCCCTGTTTGCCCGTCCTGGTCGCCGCGCTCCTGGTCGCTCGCGCTCCCTAGGGGCTGCTTTTGAACGGCCGGGGAGGGGGCGCTGCTGGCTCCGCCTTCTCCTCGTCAGCCTCCCTCACGAGGGCTGCCGGGTCCTGGCGGCTCCCTGAAGTCGGCTCGATGCCGGAAAATCAGCCCTGCCTGGCCCAATCCCCCGCTCCGCTGCAGAACGCGTCTGCTCCGGAGCCGATCGCCTCGGCAAATGGCCAATACTTTAAAAAATGCTTTCAAACCAATGCTTTAAAGATTTAGATTTTCCTACAAGTGAAATAGGAAAAAGAAAGAAAGAAAGAAATGAATGAATCTCAGACTTTTACCAGGACATCCATTTTTCCTCTAGCTTGCTTTGCTTCCTTCAGAACCTGAGTCCTGGGTCACAATCAGGGAGCAGCATCGTACAGAAATGCCAGAGCCTCCCCAGGCTTGTGATAGCTTCATTAACAAGGGCTTTGATCCTGCTGCCTCCTCAGCAACATTGGCGGTTTCCTGAGAAAGCTGATGTCCAGCAGGTCACATGAGGGATAGGAAATCCCTCTTGCCACAACTTGACACTCCCACCAGAGTTGGCAGGACAGACTGGTGGACAGAGAAGGACCTGGAAGAGGGTTAGAAAACAGACTTTAGAACAGCTTTCCGTCAAGCCAGGAACAATTCCTTGCTCATCCCTTGCAACTGAACTCGGAGAAGGTGATCCCAAGCTGCATTGCTGCCAAGTCATCCAATGGGACATGTTACTAGAGCAGCCTGTTGGGAACATAACCAAGAGTTGGAGTTGATGAGCTTTCTTCCTCACTGCAAGTGCTAATCTGAAAGCAGGTGGAGTGCATCTTCACACACAACATCCTGAGACACTGCTCAACAGGCCAGCCCACTGGATGAAGTCCATTGCTGTCCTGAATTGGAATGGGACAGGG
>NW_023311095.1:2789-3475 GCF_011077185.1 Oxyura jamaicensis | reverse complement strand
CCCACTGGATGAAGTCCATTGCTGTCCTGAATTGGAATGGGACAGGGCTACTTTGAAGTCTCTTGTTTCTGCTTTAGGACTTGAGGTCTAAGGGAGGACCACAGCACGCTCTTCTTTGTCTACCCTTCTTTGGTGAGGGGGTGTAGGAAAAAAGAGAACATGCAGAGGCCCTCGCCCATCCCTTGCATCTGTCACTCTGTGCAGCTACACCACTGAGCAAAAGCACCAAACTTAATGCTTGTGAAAGGACTTGACACAACCTACAGAATACTTAAATGAAGCATTCACGATAAAAACACGTTTTGTTTTACCATAGCCAAGCATCAAAGCACTTACAGAAGAGCATGGGCCCTCTCCGTGCACCTCCAGGGGGATCCACAAATCCTCACGGGGTTTCATCCCATCCAGCACACTTCTCTGTCCCTCCTGGCTAACCTTGCCCAGAGGCAGCTGTTCCCAAATTGCCATGGGGACAGCATTCTATTCTGTTTGTGAAGTCATCCCCGGAGGCGCCTTGCAATGACAACACAACACTCTCTGTTGCTAAGGCGGATGTCTCCGAAACCATTGGAGAAGTACCGCTATCCCCAAATGGCCTTGAATGAGAGGAGTTCCAAAATTGTTCTCTGCTACCACACATCTGGGGAGGGGGTGCAATCAATCTGTTTCTGAAGAAAGGATTACAG
>NW_023311095.1:0-2689 GCF_011077185.1 Oxyura jamaicensis | reverse complement strand
GTGCCACGGGCTCCATCCATCCCCCAGGAGCAAACTGCTCCAGCACGGGTTCCCCACTGGCAACAGCTCCCCCCAGACCTCCGGCTCCTGCGGGGGCTCTCCATGGGCCGCAGCTTCCTCCAGGCCACATCCACCTGCTCCAACCGGGGGCTCCTCCACGGGCTGCAGTGTGGACATCGGCTCCATGTGGGACCCGTGGCCTGCAGGGGGAAAGCCTGCTCCAGCAGGGGCCTCTCCCTGCAGGGGAACTGCTGCTGCCTGCCTGGAGCACCTCCTGCCCTCCTGCTGCACTCCCCTGGGGGCTGCAGGGCTGCTTCTCTCTCCATTTCTCACTCCTCTCTCTCCCACCTGCTGTTGCCAGCAGGTTTTTTTCCCTTCCTTCAACCTGCTCTCCCAGAAGCCCACCCAGCGTCAGTCCCTGGCCCAGCTCTGGCCAGCAGCAGCTCCCTTTGGAGCCATCTGCAGCTGGCTCTGCTCTGACATGGGGCAGCTGCTGGGCTCTGCTCACAGAGGCCACCCCTGCAGCCCACCCCCTGCTACCAAACCCTTGCCATGGAAACCCAGGAGTCCATGTGTGCAGTCAAATGCCTGGTGTTCCTTAGCTTCAGCTTGGAGCTCAGTGCTTCCCTTGGACCAGCTCCTGACAATCGCAGCTCCTCTCCTCAGCTCTGAAGCTCCATCTGCTCAATGGCATGAGAAAGCTCAACAGCCTTGTGTCCCTGGCCCTTTAGACACCACGCAGCTGCAGATGCTTTCCATTGCCAGATGGGCAAAAAGATGCCTGGGGATTCTGGAGACTAGCAATGCTTTGAGCTGCATGGGAGCCCAGAAGGCACCCTGCTCTCTGGGCCGCTTTACTGCATCGGGAAATGCAGACATCTCCTCGGGGCCTGTCCTTGTCCTCACAGGCCCACAGCCAGCAGATGCCCTTCCTTCCCTTCCAGCCCTGCCCGGGGAGGACGAGAGAAGGCTGCCCTGAGCCGGCCTTGCTCATGGCAGGTGACTGACTGGCCCTGCAAGCAATCGCACTTCTTCCATTGCCATCTGCTGGCACAAGGACCTGGGCATGGACATTTGGCAGTGCTACCACACTAGTCTTGAGCCAAAGCTCCGGCACACCCATCATTTCACATGTGTTTGTGCATTTTGGATGCAAATGTTGGATGGGAATGTTTCAAGCTGGGGCACTGCTGCCTGCTTTCCCCCTCCAGGAGCTCACGGGATGCCCTGTGCCTAGGGGTGACCAACTGCTTGAAACAGGAGCCAGGCACCTCCCTCTCTGCTGTCTTACCTGAGTTGGAAGCAATGCCTTCCCTTTGCTCTTGTGCAAGAAGCTGCAAAATTCAGGCTCAGTGACAGCAATTCCCAATGAGCTGAGACCCACAAGATGTTCCAAGCTAAGTTTGAGATTTTCCTGGAGGAATGGCTGGAAACTGCATTGCTAACAGGATCAAAGTCTACAGGAAATAAAACTAGATGAGCTTCAACTTCCAGTTCTGGTGCTGTCAAGTGCAATGGAGCTGCTTCAGCTGAGCAAGGAGAAATGCTGTTCTTTACTTTCAGTGCTATCCAAATAGTATTAGAAGATGACTCCTGATGCTGGAAGATCAGCATCTGCTGGGAGGTGAGCACTGGCTGGAAAAAAAAAAAAAAAAAAAATCCCTTGCTGTGATCCGCAATGGCATTTACTACTTCTTACTCTTTCCTAGATCGGTACTGAAATGCAAATGTATATCCCCAAGTTGTTGTTGGTTGGTTTGTTTGCTTGTTTTTCCTAGCACAAGGATTGGTTATTTGTTCAGAAGTGTACAGGAAAGGCTTTGGTAAAGGACTGTGCCTCATCCAAGAATGGGAAACTGAACTGCAGATCTACAGCAAACCCTCCAATCCCTGAAGCTGGGCTCAGCTGCATCACTTGGGCTGGTCCCCACTTGGAGGATGTGCAGGAAAAGGCACGCAGCCACCTGCTGCTCCTGCCCCTCTCCAGCGCCAGACCTGCCCCTGCACTCCTCCAGGAACCACTACAGTTCCATGGGAGCCAAACCCTTCTCAGCAACGCCTTGGGTCTGACGGATGAAGATTTCCTGAAGCCTCCATAGGAGAGCCCGGGGAAGCTGCATGTGGCTGAGATAACAAACAGTGCTGGGGGGGGGAGAGGAGGGGGGTGGGAGGGCGCTGGCACGGGAGCAGTGCTGCTGCAGCCCCCCTCTGAGCCCAGAGGCAGGGCTTCACCTGCAGGCCAGGAACCCGCATGGACCCTGGCTTCATCCATGGGCACGGCTTTCCTCCTCAGCTGGCTTCTCCAGCGTGGGAAAAGGAAGGAATGAAAGGTGAGAAAGCTTCCAAGTAAAACGCTCACCCTAAGAAGTAGGACGCTTTACTTCCCACACAAGGCGCCTCACCAGTGAAGCATTTCTTCCTAACATCTCATCTCAATCTACCCTCTTCTACTTCAGTTCCCTCTTGTCCTGTCACTGTCTGCCCAAGAAAAACGTGCTTCTCCCTCTTGTTCAGAACCCCTCCTGAAGTACTGAAAGGCTGCAATGAGGTCTCCCTGGAGCCTCATCTTCTCCAGGCTGAACATGCCCTGCTCTCTCAGCCTGTCTTCACAGGAGAGGTGCTCCAGCCACCTGATCATCCTCAGGGCCCTTCTCTGGACACACTCCAACAGCTCCAGGTGCTTGTGGTG
>NW_023311094.1:0-1369 GCF_011077185.1 Oxyura jamaicensis | reverse complement strand
CGAATGCAAAAGAGTATTTCCCAAGAACCTTCAATCTGTATTGTTGATGCTAATATCTGGCTTAGATTGCAGACATTAGCTGTCATCATCCTACCATTTGCATATTGCAAGAGCAGTTGATGGAGTAAGTTCATTTTATTACAGAAGTAATCAGGGTAATTTGATTCCATCCTCTCTGTCTCCCACAGAATTGCAAAAAGACCTATTCCTTCAGGAAATGCACGCTATGTCTGACTGAAAACCGGGAGATTTAAAAAACACATGAAGAACTCTAGTATGATTTTAGCATCCGCTTGGAGTACGCCATGGCCGGATATGCTGCAAAGACTTGAAAGAGCTATTAATGCAAGCATCTTCTGTCAGAAACCTTCCCATCATTAACTCTGGAGCCCAGATTGCATTTCCACCTCCTTTGATCAAGGAAAGAAACAAAAGGGTTGATCTGTGTCCTGCAGGATCTGCATCTCCCTATGGTGCTTGATGTTATTCCTGGTAATTGCTGAAAAGCAACAATGGGAAAAGTGTAACAAAAGGCATGTAATACATTTGACGGAGAACGTTATTGTCCAGTCCAGTGCAGCAAAGCTTCAAAAGCCTAGCTACTCTATCATCTTTCATTCTATCTTTTTGAGGCCATTTTCATGTAGCAATTCCGATGCCTATTAAAAATTCCCTTAAAAATTGTAAGGAATATTGAAAATTATCTTAAACTTTCCTGACTGACAAGCAAATCTGATGAACTAATGAGACTGTCCCAATGAAAGGTTGCTCAATTTTAGAGCAGTTTTTTGGAGAACAAAGATCTGTTTCTGGATAATTTTTTCCTTATAGTATTTTCCTCTGGGTCCTTAGGCCTCCAGTTTTGGAAACGCATTACAGAAGCTATAAGTGCCTTTTCTTTCATTGCAGGTTCCTAGAAGAAGTTCAGGGTACCAAATGAAGAAATCGTGGCTTTCCTGGTTGAAAATGCAGAGTGTATATTACCTAAGTGTACAACACTTGCAAGTTAGGCAAGTAAAAAAAGTGTATTAATCTATGAGGGGTTTTGAGGGAAGATTGTTTTTGGTTTGTTTGATTTTTGGTTGGTTTGTTTTTGTGGGTGTTTTTAAGGCAACCTTAGGGCAAGCTAAAATGCAATGATTTTGTTTCTAGACTAGAAAAGAAATTTCCAAGCTTCCTAGTCGTGACCGGATCCCTAAGGCACCGGCCATGTTGCTTGATGAGCTAGCTGAGAAATGCCTAGGTAAGACTGCAAGATGAATGCTTGTGTCTAAGTTGTAAAGAATCTTAGCTTGTGCCAGGCAGTACCCAAGCTCTTGTGCCTTGCTGCACAAGTAGTCAGTGAATCAGCCGGCACGCCTTTGTAGCA
>NW_023311093.1:0-2576 GCF_011077185.1 Oxyura jamaicensis | reverse complement strand
AAGGAGCAAAATGCCTGGCTTCATCACACCAGAGTGAAAGACTCCAAGGACTCCATGGAAGGTTACTCCGGTGAAGCCTGGAAAACTACGGTTTTCACAGTCTGCATGATATTATTGAATCAGGAAACCGAGCAGTGGGAACAAAATATTTATGTGAAACTCACCCAAGCCATGAGCAATAGTTTTAACCCTTCTGATTGTTAGGTATGTACGTATCTGACTAAAGGTTACCTGGAATTTCCTGTATGGGGAATACCCAGTATGAATTGGACACCCAAGAAATAGAACATGTCCATTTGGTAGGGATGATGATCATGGATATTTAAGTGAGAAATCTGAATTACTCCCACTTGGGAAAGTTAATGTTTAAATGACAAGTTCCCGGGCATTGGTACAGGTCCACTTAGTTGGCTAGCCCAGGAACCTGATAATTGTAACACCTCAGAATAAGTGGGAATTTTTAATCTTACTGAAATTAAAGAGTCAGGTGCAAGAGTCACGACATGTGCTGCTAAAAAGGGGCATGATGGTCATGGTCTCAATCCCCACACACAAATTGGCAAGTTACAGAAGGGGTTTTATTGGTTGTGTGGAGATGGGCACGCCAGACAAAGCCTCCCCTCAAATTGGAAAGGCCATTGTGTTGGAGGATATCTTAACCCACGAGGAGGTATTTTTACTGAACTGCCCCCAAGAATAATTCAGACTTTATGGAGGCACACCCGTGCTGTCCCAGATAATCCCCTTGTAATAAGGCCCACGGGGTTCCGCAGTTTTGTTAGATGGTTGATCTCATCCTTGGGAGTGAGTGAATTAGAGAAAGCTATCGTAAATATTTCAGCCCCACTAGAAGCCATTGAGAATGCTACAGCAGATGCTCTTTCAGCACTGCAGGAGGAAGTTTCATCCCTACATAAAGTGGTGCTCCAAAATAGAATGGGACTGGACATCCTTTTAGCTAAGGAAGGGCAACTATGTACAGTAATAAATCAGACTTGTGTATATGTAATCAAGCAGAAACAGATAGAGACAGATCCGGGAAAAAAAAAAAAAAAAAAAAAAAATGGGGAAAAAAATCCTACATGCAGTAGCTCAGGATGATTCCTCCTGGGGAATTACAGATTTGTTAGAAAAATCAACTTCCTGGCTACCAAATTTAACTTGGCTGAAACAGCTATTTGTCACAATAATCATAGTCGTAATTTTGTCCATTGCACCCTGCACAGTAATACGATGTGCCTTGTGGTGTTTGAACAGTAAGGGAGACTCCTATAGTGAGGAAGAAGAATCAGTTAAGATGAAAATTGGAGTCCAATGAATACTTTGGGAGACTGTCGGATGAAAGAAACACTGTATTAAAATAGTAAAAGAATTTACTAATCCTCTCAAAAAGGGGGGACTGAGAAAAGGCTGAAAGAATTTTAGTAGATAAGACAAGTAAGGGACATGTACTATAGCTTCCGCTACCTGTTGTGCAGAGAAACTGAGGCAGGAATTCTGGGATTCCTCATGAAAAACAGTTCCTGATAGAAAACAGAAAACACATTTCAAGAACCACCTGAAACCAAATCTGCAGTTTAAGCAGAAGCTGAGAAGCTTATGAGTCTGCGCTGAGATGAGAAGTCAATCAGCAGTGACGAGGAAGACTCACTAATCTTCATCCCCACGACCCTGGGTGACCACTACCAGAAAACACTACGCAAGCGTGGATAGGAGGAATCTATGAAAATGACTCCCTGGAACTAATTTGAATACAAAGCGGGGATGGGTCATGCATATGTATAGGCGTCTCAAGAAACTGCATACATACGTAACTCTTCACTACATATAACAAGGCAAGTGCACACAACTTTGGTGGGACTACCCCCCGTGCCACCCAGCGCTGAAGAAACATACCTACTTTACAATCTCACTGATTGTGGAGTTTGCTTTCCACAAGTCAATTCTCTCACTGAAGGAATAAATTGGCATCATGAATGAGTACCTTAATCAAAGCAAATAAGTGAAATGAAAATTCCAGGACTGACTAAATAAAGTTTTTAAATAACACCCCCCATGCCCACCAGCCTAATTGCTGACAGGGCAGCAGGAGAAGCTGGAATGTCCTTGACTTAGTATAAACACTGCTCATCAGTAACCAAGACTCTTATGTTATTTTCATCAAAAACTCAAAATAAAGAATCAAACAAGACTCTACAAAGAAAATTAACTCTATGCCACCCCAAACCAGGACACCAGAGTGAGTTTGCAATTAAGAAAGAGCCTACTTGTTCTCCAAGTAAAGCACATCTGAAATGGAGTAAATGGGGCTGAACCGTGCAGCTAGAGACTTGAGTGGAGAAAGCTCGGAGTTCTACCTGACAGCTGAAAGAGTTGGGTGGGTGAGAAGAGAAATGATGGGGCTGGAGGACAGGGATGAAGCCTCCCCACAGGGAGCTGAGCCCCCTTCTAGCCTCTGGACTACAAAGAAAGAAAGAGATGCCTTGGCTGACTCTGCTGAAACCCTTCCCTCACCCCTTGTGTGGGTGTTCTGCCTGAAACCAGGACATGGAAAGGTGATTCTTGGACCTCATACT
>NW_023311091.1:390-1006 GCF_011077185.1 Oxyura jamaicensis | reverse complement strand
CACGCATCTCCATGGGCACCCAGGATCATCCTTGGAACACCCAAGCATCTCCACACAGCAGCCATGCGCCTCCCTAGAGCAAGCGTGCATCTCCCTGGGGCACAGAAGTGTCCTCTTGGAGCTCCAAAACATCTCCCCACACTCTTCAAGCATTTCTCTCGAGCACCCACGCAGCTTCCTGCATCCCCACGCATCTCAGCAGGGCTCTCAAGCACCTCCCTCGATCCCACAGGCAGCTCACCCAGGGAGCCAGGCATTTCCAGAAATCTCAGGCATCTCCCAGAGCACTCCAGCACCTCCCCAGGCCATGCAAGCACCACACTCGAGTACCCAAACATCTTCTTGGACATGCTCTTCACTTCCATTAGACACTAGGCACCTTCCTGGAGCACCCACACAGGTCCCAGGGCAACCAAGGTTGAAATCGAGATCACATGGTGATCCACGGAGGTGCTTGCGTGCCCCAAGGCCAGGTTTGCTTTCTAAAACGAGGACTTTGCTTGTTCCAGGGTTGATACCTGGTGACTCAGCCAGACACTAAGCAGACCTGGGGAGACGTCTGTGTGCCTCAGGAGGTGCTTGGCTTCCCAGGGGAGATGCTTGGGTGCTGCAGTGA
>NW_023311091.1:0-380 GCF_011077185.1 Oxyura jamaicensis | reverse complement strand
CATCAAAGTCTGCTTCTGCCTCCCTCAGACCACCTAGCACAAAACTTGAGGATTGCCCTCAACTTCAGTCTATACAACATGCAGATCAAACACACAAAACACACCCAGAGCGCTTTCAGCTGCAGGAAACTGAAAAGGAAGATCTGAGAAAGGTCGAGGTGCCATGTGGAACTGTACCTAACTGCTGCCATATGGATGGCTGCACACTGATCATCTCTTCATCAAGTTCTAGGCCAAAGGAGCAAACAACAACAACAAGCCAACAACTTCTTCAGGTTTACCTGGCTGACTCTCTGGAAAACCTCTACGGCTTTCCCGGATATACGGGCAGACATGAACAACAGAGAAACCTGCTATCTGCTTCCTTAGGAAGACAGCTT
>NW_023311090.1:0-2712 GCF_011077185.1 Oxyura jamaicensis | reverse complement strand
AGAAGGGAGGGAGATGTTAAAGGCAGTGTGGAGGGGGGATGCTGAGAACTCACTGTGGGAGAAATCTTCACAGCCCTGAACAGGGTAAGTGTCTGTGAGAGAGCAGGCAGATGCAGTATCCTAGAGGATTCTTCTATAGCTGCCACTTCCCACGGCTGGCAGGACATGTCACAGGGGTTGTCCTGGCTTCTCTAGTGTGGAGGACAGGGATGTTCCCTGGATCAATAATTACCTACCTAAACTGTCAGAGGGACAAGACATGAGGGTTCCTTCTCCTGAGGCTGGCTGCAGGCTGTGCAGCTGGGGTGCAGGTAGGGGTGCCCAGGGCTGTGGTGCAGAGCAGGGTCCCTGCTGTGCCCCAGGGGCTGTGTGCCAGGGCAGGGCCTCTGCTGCCTGCCAGGCTCAGCACTCAGCCTGCCCAGGGAGCTGCCCAGGGTGCTGCCAGGAGAAGCTGCGGGTGGAAGGAGCCCCCACAGAAGGACAGGGCAGGGTCTTGCTGGTGGTGGGAGTCTGCTTTCTGGATGTCCTGGTTTCATCTAGGACACAGTTAATTTTCCTCCTAGAAGCTGGTAGGGTGCTATGGTTTGGATTAGGATGAGAAGAGTGCTGATAACATGCTGATGTTTTAATTGTGGCACAGCAGTGCTTACACTAAGCCAAGGACTTTTCAGCTTCTTGCTCTGTCCTGCCAGTGGGCAGGCTGGGTGTGCAGCAGGAGCTGGGAGGGGACAGAGCCAGGACAGCTGACCCCAACTGGCCAAAGGGGTATTCCATACCATCTGATGTCACGCTGAACAATATATAGGGGTGGCTAGCTGGGGTGGGGGGGCTGGCTCCTCGGAGATAGGCTGGGCATCGGTCAGTGGGTACAGCACTATACATCACTTCTTTTGTACACATTATTAGTAGTACTACTACTATTATTATTACTATTATTGTTATTATTATCATCCCTGTCTTTATCTCAGCCCACGGGCTTCATTTTCCCGTTTCTCTCCCCCATCCCAGAGAGGGAGAGGGGCCGGTGAGCGAATGGCTATGTGGTGTTTAACTGCCAGCTGGGTTAAACCACAACACTGGGGCAGGTTGCTCACAGCTCCAAAGAATGGGGGTTCCGTGGGGGCGGCACCTCTCGGGTAGGTTATTGTACTGGGTCTGGCTGGGATGTTAACTTTCCCTGCAGCAGCCCATACAGTGCTGCGCTCTGCACTTGTAGCTAGAACAGCAGTGGTATCACACCAGTGTTGTGTCTGCTGCTGAGAAGTGCTGGCACAGCATCAGGACTCTCTCTGACCCTCCTAGGGGGTGGGCAAAAAGTGAGAAAGAAACATCAGTAGGGCAGCTGACCTAAAGCAACCAAAGGGATATTCCATACCATATGATGTCACACTCAGCAATAAAAGGTGGAAAAAGGAAGAAGAGGGGAGGGGTGGGCTCTCGTTGCGAAAACGTCTGTCCTCCTCCCGAACACTGGCTACGTGCGTTGAGGCTCTGCTTCAAGGACGTGGTCAAGCATCGCTCATTTGTGGGAAGTAGAGAGTAATTTCTTTCCTCTGCACTTCCACATAGTCTTTACTTGTTTTGTTTAGTTATTCCCTTTCCCCCTCCCTTTTCCCCTTTCCCTTTTTTCCCTTTAGTTGAATTGTTTAATTAATAATAACATTTCCTTAATTATATATATATATATATATATTTCCCCTTTTTAATTAAATCATCCTTATCTCAACCCGTGAGTTGTTCTTTCCTTTACTTCTTCCCCTCCTCATCTGAGGAGGGGGAGTGAGAGAGCGGTTGTGGTGTTCAACTGCCTAGCACGGTAAAACCACCAGTTATTGATAGGGAAGACCAAGGCTGGGGCTACCTGAGGGGAAGCACTCTCAGAACTCTGTGTTCACTTTCCTGCCATGAGGGACAATTATGGGGATGATAAGGGAGTTATCAGGATTTTAGAAGGGACTGAAGCTCCTAGAGCAGTACAGTGAAATAGATTTGTATGTCTATGAAGAACCTCCTAATTTCCCTTAATATCTGAACTGATAGCTCAGGCTATGTCGGTAAATGGGCACCTGAGATCCGTCTCTGGTGCTCTTTACCAGATACTTCAAGGCAGTACTGACTGCTCCTGAGTCCACCAAGGATCTGTCTGGTCCCAATGGAACACTTAGGCAGCAAAACCCAGAGCTCCAGGAAGGAGCACATCCTTCCCATAAGGAAGTGACACTGTGTCTTTCTGAGGAGCTTTCTTTGAAATATAAGTTACGCTCAGTTAATTTTGTCATTGTCTGTTCTTCCATGGACAGATCCACATGTGCAGAAGCATCAAATGTCCAACAGCAGCTTCCCCACTGAGTTCCTCCTCCTGCCATTTGCAGACACACGTGAGCTGCAGCTCCTGCACTTTGGGCTCTTCCTGGGCATCTACCTGGCTGCCCTCCTGGGCAACGGCCTCATCCTCACCACCGTAGCCTGTGACCACCGCCTCCACACCCCCATGTACTTCTTCCTCCTCAACCTCGCCCTCCTTGACCTGGGCTCCATCTCCACCACTGTCCCCAAAGCCATGGCAAACTCCCTCTGGGACACCAGGACCATTTCCTACTTGGGTTGTGCTACCCAGGTCTTTATGTTTGTCACATTTGTCACAGCAGAGTTTTCTCTCCTCACCATCATGGCCTATGACCGCTACGTTGCCATCTGCAAACCCCTGCACTA
>NW_023311089.1:0-5731 GCF_011077185.1 Oxyura jamaicensis | reverse complement strand
TCAACTCATGGGCTATTCTCACCCAGTATTAAATCCCCTTGAGGTACACACCGGACCTCCCCATTCTTTTGCAAGATTGGGCATGTCCAGCTCGGTTGGCAGATCCCCTAGTATTGACTAACCAGGCAGCCTTTTCCAAGTAATTTTTGAATGTCCCAGCACCCATTGCTTTCAGCGTAGTCTTTAACAGTCCATTGTATCGCTCAGCTTTCCCGGAGGTTGGTGCATAATAGGGGATGTGATATACCCACTCAATACCATGTTCTTTGGCCCAAGTGCCTATAAGGTTGTTTCGGAAATGAGTCCCCTTGTCTGACTCAATTCTTTCTGGGGTGCCATGTCACTGTAGGACTTGCTTTTCAAGGCCCAGGATAGTGTTCCGGGCAGTGGCATGGGGCACAGGATGTTTCCAGGTGGTTGCTTCCACCATTGTAAGTACGTGGTGCTTGCCGTTGCGGGTTTGAGGGAGTGTGATGTAATCAATCTGCCAGGCCTCTCCATATTTATATTTCAGCCATCGTCCTTCATACCAAAGAGGCTTTGACCATTTGGCTTGCTTGACTACAGCACATGTTTCACAGTCATGAATAACCTGTGCTATAGTGTCCATGGTCAGGTCAACCCCCTGATCACGAGCCCATCTGTATGTTGCATCTCTGCCTTGATGGCCCAAGGTATCATGGGCCCATCGGGCTATAAATAACTCACCTTTACGTTGCCAGTCCAGGTCCACCTGAGCCACTTCCATCTTAGCAGCCTGATCCACCTGCTGGTTGTTTTGATGTTCTTCAGTAGCCCGATTCTTGGGCACATGAGCATCTACGTGGCATACCTTTACAGCCAGGTTCTCTACCCAGACAGCAATATCTTGCCACAGTGCAGCAGCCCAGATGGGTTTGCCCCTGCGCTGCCAGTTGCTCTGTTTCCACTGCTGTAACCACCCCCACAGGGTGTTTGTTACCATCAGTGATAGAGAACTGGCCACTTCTCTCGTTCAGCAATATCTAAAGCCAGCTGGATGGCTTTCACTTCTGCAAACTGACTCGATTCACCTTCTCCCTCAGCAGCTTCTGCAACTCGTCGTGTAGGACTCCATACAGCAGCTTTCCATCTCCGACGCTTTCCCACAATGGGACAGGACCCATCAGTGAACAGGGCATATTTCTTCTCATTTTCTGGTAGCTTGTACAGTGGGGCTTCTTCAGCACGGACCACCTCCTCCTCTGATGACATCCCAAAGTATTTGCCTTCTGGCCAGTCCATAATCACTTCCAAGATTCCTGGGCGACTGGGGTTTCCCATTCAAGCCCACTGAGTAATCAGTGCAACCCACTTGCTCCACGTAGCCCCATTCAAAATCATTCTTCTTACAGGTTACTTGGAAGAGTGGGTTTACAATCAGACTGTAATTTGGAATGTGCATTCTCCAAAACCCCACAACACCTAGGAAAGTTTGTGTTTCTTTTTTGCTAGTTGGTGGAGACATAGCTGTTATTTTGTTGATCACATCCATTGGGATTTGATGACGTCCATCTTGCCATTTTTTTCCTAAAAACTGGATCTCTCGTGCAGGTCCTTTAACGTTATTTTGTTTTATGGCAAAACCGGCCTTCAGAAGGATTTGGATTATTTTCTTCCCTTTCTCAAAAACTTCCTCTGCTCTGCCACCCCACACAATGATGCCATCGATGTACTGCAGGTGTTCAGGAGCTTCCCCCTGCTCCAGCGCAGACTGGATCAGTCCATGGCAAATGGTAGGGCTGTGTTTCCACCCTGGGGCAGCCGATTCCAAGTATATTGGACTCCCCTCCAACTGAAGGCAAACTGTGGCCTGCACTCTGCTGCTAGAGGGATGGAGAAAAATGCATTAGCGGTATCAATTGTGGTGTACCACTTGGCTGCCTTCGATTCCAGTTCGTACTGGAGTTCTAGCATGCCTGGCACTGCAGCACTCAGTGGTGGTGTGACTTTGTTCAGGCCACGATAGTCCACTGTTAGTCTCCACTCACCATTAGACTTTCGCACTGGCCATATGGGACTATTAAAAGGTGAATGAGTCTTGCTGATCACTCCTTGGCTCTCCAGTTGATGAATTAGCTCAAGGATGGGAATCAGGGAGTCTCGGTTGGTGCGATATTGCTGCCGGTGCACAGTTGTGGTAGCGATTGGCACTTGCTATTCTTCGACCCTCAGCAACCCCACAACAGAAGGACCCTCTGAGAGACCGGGCAAGGTAGACAACTGATTAATGCCCTCTGTCTCTAAGGCAGCTATGCCAAAAGCCCACCAGAACCCTTTTGGGTCCTTGAAATATCCTCTTCTAAGACAGTCTATGCCAAGGATGCACGGAGCATCCGGGCCAGTCACAATATGGTGCTTTTGCCACTCATTCCCAGTTAGACTCACTTCAGCCTCCAATACAGTTAACTGCTGGGATCCTCCTGTCACTCCATAAATACTGATGGGCTCTGGCCCTTTATAGCCTGATGGCGTTAGAGTACGTTGTGCACCGGTGTCTACTAAAGCCTTATACTTCTGTGCATCTGACGTGCCAGGCCATCGAATCCACACAGTCCAATAAACTCGATTGTCCCTTTCCTCCCCCTGGCTGGAGGCAAGGCCCCTCTAGTCCTGGTCAGAATCTTCGTTTCTGTGTTTAAAGGACTGCCTGCTGGAAGTTGGAGCAGCAAACTTTTCAGAGAACCCCTTTTTCCCCAATTGTTTTATTTTGCAACTCACATACCCGTGCCTCTAGGGTCGCGGTAGATTTTCCATCCCATTTTCTCATGTCCTCTCCATGGTCACGTAGATAAGACCACAGGGTGGCTGTGTACCCACCATATTGTCTTCCTTGCACGGATGAACGCTTATCCCTGATAGCTGAGACACTGTACAGGTGGGGAGGAAAATAATCTCTCTTCAAGTTGGTGGAACTCTTCAGAAAGTTTCTCCAAAGTATTCTCTTTTAGTTGGTGGACACTGGTTTGTTCAGGTGGGGAGGAAGATAAATTCTCTTCAAGTTGGTGGAACAACTACTGCCAGAGTTGTTTAGCCACTTCATCCACTGTGGGTTCCTCATCCTCTTTCCAGGCCATTACTGCCAATGAGTTGGCATATGATGATGGTGCACTCCGTACAAACTTCCGCCACATGGGTCGTGTACACTTGACTTCATCTGGATCTGTGGGTGTTTGTCCGTTGTTCTGGGTCCTCATAAATCACCTCCCGTACGGCTAATTCCCTCAGGTACTGGATTCCCTTCTCCATATTGGTCCACTTGCCTGGCAGACATACAAGTTCTTCCTTGAAGGGATACCTTTCCCTCACAGCTGACAGGAGACGCCTCCAGAGGCTGTAAGACTGCGCTCCATCTCTGATTGCTTTGTCAATGCCTGTGTCTCCAGCAAGGGATCCCAGCCGCCTGGCTTCCCTGCCCTCTAATTCCACACAATTGGCTCCGGTGTCCCAGAACCGGAGCGGCCAGGTGACAAGCTGCTCACCTATGCAGCGACCAAAATCTTTTCACACATCCATAGCTCACGCTGGTATAGGTTTCGGGTAGTTACTGTTGATTTTTTGACATCCTCATCTTCATCCTCCTGCATCCCTGATGGCCCAGCCTTGTCTTCTCTATACCTAGACCTAGCAGAAGACTCTCTGCGTTCTGAACAACCTGAATCTCTATACCATTTTTTCCACCTTGTCCCCAGGGGCAACTTGCACTGCTACAGCTCGTTTCTCTGGCCCAGCCACAGGGGCTGGGGCGGCTGCAGGGTCCATCGTAGGGGTTGGTGTGGCCGTTGGGCCTGTCACAGGACTTGGAGTGGCCGCAGGGTCTGTCACTAGGTTGATAGTAGCATCAACTGCCGCTCGATAGGCATAGGCCAAACCCCAGCACACTACAGTGACATGTGTCACTTTGGAACTGCCAGAGTCATGACACCCTCCTTTCAGGTACACCAGTAGAGTGCAATAAGATCGCCCCTGAGCCTCCTCTTCTCCAGGCTAAACAGTCCCAGCTCCCTCAGCCGCTCCTCGTAAGACTTGTTCTCCAGGCCCCTCACCAGCTTCGTAGCCCTTCTCTGGACTCGCTCAAGCACCTCCATGTCCTTCCTGTAGCGAGGGGCCCAAAACTGAACACAGTACTCGAGGTGCGGCCTCACCAGAGCCGAGCACAGGGGGACAATCACTTCCCTGGACCTGCTGGCCACGCTGTTTCTTATGCAAGCCAGGATGCTGCTGGCCTTCTTGGCCGCCTGAGCACACTGCTGGCTCATATTCAGCCGACTGTCAACCAATACTCCCAGGTCCTTCTCTGCCAGGCAGCTTTCTAACCACACATCTCCCAGCCTGTAGCTCTGTTTGGGGTTGTTGGGCCCCAGGTGCAGGACCCGGCACTTGGCCTTGTTGAACTTCATACCGTTGGCCTCGGCCCATCGGTCCAGCCTATCCAGATCCTCCTGCAGAGCCTTCCTACCCTTGAGCAGATCGACACACGCACCTAACTTGGTGTCATCTGCAAACTTATTGAGGGTGCACTCGATCCCCTTATCCAGATCATCGATGAAGATGTTAAAGAGGACTGGTCCCAGTACCGAGCCCTGGGGGACTTCACTAGTGACCAGCCTCCAACTGGATTTGACTCCATTCACCACAACTCTCTGGGCCCAGGCATCCAGCCAGCTCTTAACCCAACGAAGCATGCGCCAGTCCAAGCCATGAGCAGCCAGTTTCCTGAGGAGAATGCTGTGGGGAACGGTGTCAAATGCCGTATGAAGTCAAGGTAGACCACGTCCACAGCCTTTCCCTCATCCACTAAGCGTGTCACCTTGTCATAGAAGGAGATCAGGTTCGTCAAGCAGGACCTGCCCTTCATAAACCCATGCTGACTGGGCCTGATCGCCTGCTTGCCCTGCAACTGCCGCACGATGACACCCAAGATAATCTGCTCCATGAGCTTCCCTGGCACTGATGTTAATTGGTGTTTCAAGCATTCTACCAGTTTTTTAGGATTTTGCAGTTGTTCAGGGGTGAATTCCCAAAACACTGGAGGTGCCCACTGCTCTAGAAACCTGCCCATATCCTCCCACACTCCCTGCCACTCACAACTATCCCGCCTCAGGACAGACCTCTGGATGAGATTCCTAAGTAGTTGTTTAACCTTAAAACCTGAAGCGCATTCAGGAGACATAACAACAAGAACATGCTGGTCCAAGTGTCCCAAGAATATATTCAACATCTTAGAGAGCTATCTTAACTAGCTTGGAGGATAGGAGGGTGGTGAAGGAGAAAGGGAGAGCGAACAAGTAGGAAAAAATATCTTCCCCTGTCCCCTCCACAGATTGGCTCCTTGACGAAAAAAGGCAATAGGTGTAATTGATAATAGTTTCCGAGATATGGTCGACAACAGTGTCAAGTACAAATACCAGGTTAGAGTCATAACCAGACATTTCATCATATCATAAGCTATTGTTACACCACACAGTACCGTAACAATCTTAAACCAGGGCCCGGAAAGGGTAAACAGCACGACAGGGATCACATACAGAAATAACGTGCTATAAAACTCTATTTGGAATGCAGGCACAGCAGACATGAGATTAAAGCAATCAACGTTGTGACTAGCAACTATTAAGCAGGTCTAATACCAATTTTAGCTTAACATGCTCTGGTCAGATCTGTCGTTATCTCAACCCTTCGGGCCCCACGTTGGGCGCCAAAAAGGACTGTT
>NW_023311088.1:0-1202 GCF_011077185.1 Oxyura jamaicensis | reverse complement strand
CACTCTCTTCTCTGAGACTGCAGTCGCTAGTTCATTGTGAATACCTGATTTTAGTTCTTTCCCTGTGGCTGAGTTCACAGTGGGAGATCTCTCACTTTCAGAGGGGCTGCAGTCACTGCCCACGCCAGGCTCTGTTATCCCTGGAGGTACCCTGGGCTGTGCAGGCAGCTTCAGATTCCCCTCCTGAAGGACGTCATCCATGGGTCACATGTGGGAACAGCCCTGGCTATGTAATGCAGTGACCATTTGCTGCCTCTGCTGTGAGCAGACATCCATGGGTGAGTGTTAAATCTAGCCCTTGGTCTCTGACAGGTCACAATGAAACAATGAGCCATTCCCTCCTGAACTGAAGGAGGAAGAGACCCTTGTGGAGAGCAATTCTTTGGGCCTATTCTTGACACCATTTCTTTAGGGAAGGAAATCCCAGCCTTCAGGCATTGCACTGGGGTAATTCCATTTTATTACAGAGATGCTAGTAGAGAGTCTTCCCTGACTCACAGTGTTAGGTGCACATTTATACGGCCTTTATATGGGACAGAACAAGTTCATTCATTCACAGCAGTACGGGGAATACAAATATTTATGTACAAATGCAAGGAACAGAAGCAGTAATAATGACCAAAAAAAAAGGGGGGGGAAACAAACAAACAAACAAACAAACAAACAAAAATGGAATAATAATGAGAATAAACAAAACATGGGCTTGGAAGGGGATGTACTTGGATTCATTATTGGAGAGTAAAGGAATCTTTATAAGTACTGAAAAACACCCCCCACATCTTTCTCCTAACTGCACCCTTGAGCTCCTTGTTTTTTATGCTGTAGATGAGGGGGTTAACTGCTGGAGGCACCACCGAGTACAGAACTGCCAGCAAAAGATTCAGGGATGGAGAAGAAATGGAGGGAGGCTTCAGGTAGGCAAATGTGGCAGTGCTGATGAACAGGGAAACCACGGCCAGGTGAGGAAGGCATGTGGAAAAGGCTTTGTGCCGGCCCTGTTGAGAGGGAATCTTCAGCACAGCCCTGAAGATCTGCACATAGGACACCACAAGGAAAACAAAACACCCAAATATTAAACAGGCACTAACCACAAGAAGCCCAACCTCTCTGAGGTAGGCATCTGAGCAGGAGAGCTTGAGGATCTGGGGAAGTTCACAGAAGAACTGGTTCAGCGCATTGCCTTGGCAGAGGGGAAGGGAAAA
>NW_023311087.1:0-3433 GCF_011077185.1 Oxyura jamaicensis | reverse complement strand
GCTGCCAGTTGTTCTGTTTCCATTGCTGTAACCACCCCCAAAGGGCATTTGCTACCATCCACGAATCAGTGTATAGGTAGAGAACTGGCCACTTTTCTCATTCAGCAATATCTAAAGCCAGCTGGATGGCTTTCACTTCTGCAAATTGACTCGATTCACCTTCTCCCTCAGCAGCTTCTGCAACTCGTCGTGTAGGACTTCATACAGCAGCTTTCCATCTCCGATGCTTTCCCACAATGCGACAGGACCCGTCAGTGAACAGGGCATCTCTCTTCTCATTTTCTGGTAGCTTGTTGTACAGTGGAGCTTCCCCAGCACGGACCACCTCCTCCTCTGATGACATCCCAAAGTATTTGCCTTCTGGCCAGTCCATAATCACTTCCAAGATTCCCGGACGACTGGGGTTTCCTATTCGTGCCCGCTGAGTAATCAGTGCAACCCACTTGCTCCATGTAGCATCAGTTGCATGATGTGTAGAGGGGACCCTTCCTTTGAACATCCAGCCCAGTACTGGCAGTCGGGGTGCCAGGAGGAGCTGTGCTTCAGTACCGACCACTTCCGAAGCAGATCGAACTCCTTCATATGCTGCCAATATCTCCTTTTCGGTTGGAGTGTAGCGGGCCTCGGATCCTCTGTATCCCCGACTCCAAAACCCTAGGGGTCGACCTCGAGTTTCCCCAGGGTTCTTTCTGCCAGAGGCTCCAGGTGGGGCCATTCTCCCCGGCTGCGGTGTAGAGCACATTCTTTACATCTGGTCCCGTTCGGACTGGCCCAAGGGCTACTGCATGAACTATTTCCTGCTTAATTTGTTCAAAGGCTTGTCGTTGCTCAGGGCCCCATTCAAAATCATTCTTCTTACGGGTTACTTGGTAGAGCGGGTTTACAATCAGACTGTAATTTGGAATGTGCATTCTCCAAAACCCCACGACACCTAGGAAAGTTTGTTTCTTTTTTGCTGGTTGGTGGACACATAGCTGTTATTTTGTTGATCACATCCATTGGGATTTGACGACGTCCATCCTGCCATTTTATTCCTAAAAACTGGATCTCTCGTGCAGGTCCTTTAGCTTTACTTTGTTTTATGGCAAAACCGGCCTTCAGAAGGATTTGGATTATTTTCTTCCCTTTCTCAAAAACTTCCTTTGCTGTGTCACCCCACACAATGATGTCATCGATGTACTGCAGGTGTTCCCCCTGCTCCAGTGCAGACTGAATCAATCCATCGAAATTGTAGGGCTGTGTTTCCACCCCTGGGGCAGACGATTCCAAGTATATTGGACTCCCCTCCAAGTAAAAGCAAACTGTGGCCTGCACTCTGCTGCTAGAGGGATGGAGAAAAATGCATTAGCGATATCCATTGTGGCGTACCACTTGGCTGCCTTTGATTCCAGTTCGTACTGGAGTTCTAGCATGTCCGGCGCTGCAGCACTCAGTGGTGGTGTGACCTCGTTCAGACCACGATAGTCCACTGTTAGTCTCCACTCACCATTAGACTTTTGCACTGGCCATATGGGACTATTAAAAGGTGAATGAGTCTTGCTGATCACTCCTTGGCTCTCCAGTTGACGAATTAGCTCATGGATGGGAATCAGGGAGTCTCGGTTGGTGCGGTATTGCCGCCGGTGCACAGTTGTTGTAGCAATTGGCACTTGTTGTTCTTCGACCCTCAGCAGCCCCACAATAGAAGGGTCCTCTGAGAGACCGGGCAAGGTAGACAATTGTTCAACGCCCTCTGTCTCTAAGGCAGCTATGCCAAAAGCCCACCGGAACCCTTTTGGGTCCTTGAAATATCCTAAGATAGTCTATGCCAAGGATGCATGGAGCATCCGGGCCAGTCACAATACGGTGTTGCCACTTGTTCCCAGTTAGACTCAGTTCAGCCTCCAATACAGTTAATTGCTGGGATCCCCCCGTCACTCCATAAATACTGATGGGCTCTGGCCCTTTATAGCTTGATGGCATTAGAGTACATTGTGCACCAGTGTCTACTAAAGCCTTATACTTCTGTGCGTCTGATGTGTCAGGCCATCGAATCCACACAGTCCAATAAACTCGACTGTCCTTTTCCTCCCCCTGGCTGGAGGCAGGGCCCCTCTAATCCTCGTCAGAATCTTCATTCCTGTGTTTAAAGGACTGCCTGCTGGAAGTTGGAGCAGCAAACTTTTCAGAGACCCCCTTTTTCCCGATTGTTTTCTTTTGCAACTCACGTACCCGTGCCTCCAGGGTCACGGTGGATTTTCCATCCCATTTTCTCATGTCCTCTCCATGGTCACGTAGGTAAAACCACAGGATGGCCCGAGGTGTGTATCCACCATATCGTCTTCCTTGCACGGATGAGCACTTACCCCTAATAGCAGAGACATTGGTTTGTACAGGAGGGGAGGAAAATAAACTCTCTCTAAGTTGCTGGACCTCTTCAGAAAGTTTCTCCAAAGTATTCTCTTTTAGTTGATGGACGCTTTCAGAAAGTTTCTCCACAGCCAAGACGCAGGCCTGTAGGGAAGGGGAGAGGCTTTCTTCGTACTGCCGGAGTTGTTTAGCCACATCACCCAATGATGGTTCCTCATCCTCTTTCCAGGCCATTATTGCCAATGAGCTGGCATATGATGATGGTGCACTCCGTACAAACTTCCGCCACATGGGTCGTGTACACATGACTTCATCTGGATCTGTGGGTACTTGTCCATTGTCTGGGTCCTCATAAATCACCTCCCGTATGGCTAATTCCCTCAGGTACTGGATTCCCTTCTCCATAGTGGTCCACTAGCTTGGCAGACATACAAGTTCTTCCTTGTAGGGATACCTTTCCCTTACAGCATACAGGAGACGCCTCCAGAGGCTGTGAGATCGTGCTCCATCTCCAATTGCTTTGTCAATGCCTGCATCTCTAGCAAGGGATCCCAGCCGCCTGGCTTCCTTGCCCTCTAACTCCACACAATTGGCTCCGGTATCCCAGCACCGGAGCAGCCAGGTGACAAGCTGCTCACCTATGCAGCGACCAAAATCTTTTCGCACATCTTGTAGCTCACACTAGTATAGGTTTCGGGTAGTTACTGTTGATTTTTCGACATCCTCATCTTCATCCTTCTGCATCCCTGATGATGGCGCAGCCTCGTCTTCTCCATACCTACACCTACCAGAAGACTCTCTGCGTTCTAAACAACCTGAGTCTCTATACCATTTTTTCACCTTGTCTACAGGGGCAACTTGCACTGCTACAGCTCATTTCTCTGGCCCAGCCACAGGAACTGGAGCGGCTGCAGGAGCTGGAGCGGCTGCAGGAGCTGGAACTGGAACAGCTGCAGGAGATGGAGCAGCTGCAGGAGCTGGAACTGGAGCGGCTGTAGGGGCTGGAGCAGCTGCAGAGTCCATCGTAGGGGTTGGTGTTGTGATAAATGATTGAGTCCCAAATAGGATTTTTGTGATTTATTAA
>NW_023311086.1:0-5412 GCF_011077185.1 Oxyura jamaicensis | reverse complement strand
TTTTTTTTCTTCAGTCAGTTGCAGGGTTCTTTATTCAGGTTGGAGTCTATGGATTTCTAGATTTTCAGTGCTTGGAATTCACTTTATAGAGGGATATTCAGCAGAGGTTGCTGGCTGACTTGTTTTAGGGACGGTGGGGTACACTTCTGTTTTTGGGTTCTCTTTTAATCTGTAGCTGTATCAAACCACTTGTGTAACTCTGCAGAGGACTGGAAAGGGCTTGAGTACACGCTGCAAGAGGCTTGTCCGCTTAGGCACCGTATTATGAAGAGACCGAGCAGGGTCATATCAGAGTTACCTTACTGAATTCTAAAGGATAAATCTGTGATTGCGGCGTGGCCAGGGCAGAGAGTATGGTGTATGAGCCAAGTGTTATATAAGTAATGTTATATGAGCCCCAGGCATGCCATCAGAGTGCTCATTTGGCATGGCCAGTTCTTTGGGGTAAGTGTTTTTTTTTTTTTTTTTTTTTTCTTCAGTGATTTGCAGGGTTCTTTGTGTGGGTCGGAGTCTATGGACTGATGCTTTTCCAAGTAGAGACCTGCATGCAGCTCTTCTTCAGGTGAGTAATTGTTGCAGCATGTTTATGGATAGGATGAGACTATTAGTTTGTGCGTTCTAGGTCCCTTTTGATTTTTGCAGAAGCATGGGGCTTACGGTGAGTCTCTGCCTGTCTGTCAAATATTATCAAAGTTCCAACTGTGGTGTTAAATGATGCAGCAGGGTTTAGGAGAAATGTATCATCGAAGCTCCCTGTGGAAGCATGTATCTGAAAGCAGCAGCAGCAGGCAGGTAAGGTGTAGTCTTTTTCAGGGTTTAGGGACAGTTTGTTTATGTTTTTGGAGCTTTTGCCTGTGGTTTTGCTTGCTGTGGAGTCTTTAGTCTTTGCAGCCTCCTCGATTTTGGGTGCTTGGTATTCACTTTGGAGAGGTATGTTTAGGAGGGCTTGCCAGCTACCTTGTTTTGGGGAAATTGTGGGGTACGGTTCCTTTTTTTTGGGGTTATATTTTAATCTCTAGATGTATCAAGCCATTTGCGCAAGTCTCCAGGGGATTCACACAGAGCTTCAGTATGCATTGCAAGGGGCTTGACCACATAAGCACAGCATTACGAAGAGACTGAGCCAGGTCACCTTTTTCATCTGTAAAGGTTAAGTCTGTGGTTACCCCTGTTGGGGCTGCTGTGCATTCATTGCCTTTTGGCATGGACCTGAGGGTGTGTGTTTTTTTGTCTGGCTCTGGTCCCTGTGTTTGAGTCTCCTGCAAGGGGTTGTACTGCTTGTGTGTCCATCACGGACACGACCTTTTCTTTTTGTTTCTTGTAGCCCAGGTCGTGAGCACGGAACCTTGAATGAGGCATTAGTGTGAGTGGGTTGCAGTGTGGGCCCTGAGCTGGTCAGTGGATTTTGTTAGTTTGTTTTGCCTGTCAGGCAGGCTTTGCAAGCACCTTGTGACAGCGGAGTAGAACTCCTGCCACGTTTCTGAGGCGTGCCAGACGTCAGCGTTTCCAGTTCCTGAAGTGCTGGAGATGCTCGGAGCGCAAGGGGAGCAGGGAGCGTGATGCATCTCTTTGGGATGTTAAGTGAGTGAAGTGGTGGTACTGGGTTGGGGGACGTGGGTCTGGGGCTTCTTGGCTGTTGGGGTAGGGGAGGAGAGGAGCGGGTATAGACTGTTTTTGTGGATTGTCAGATTTGTCTGTTCTTTCTCCTTGGTCTAAGCCATGCGACCTTAGCTCGGCACAGTTGTGAACGGAAGCGCTAAGCCTGGATCGGGAAGGTGAGTGGAGATAAGTTTGAAAACGGGCATTGTTTTTGGTTTGCTAGTCTTTTGGCCCACCTCTGGGTGACTCCTCTTTTCCGGGGATGAAGAAGATACTGGGAACAGTGTAGTTGGCCTCTGTGGTCCACACTGAGGATGGATTCTGATCCCTGAGAATTGAGTTCAGGGGCAAATGCTGTGTGTTGGGGGCTGGTTGGCAGGGGAAGGCGGGGATTTGTCTAGAGGGTGTCTATGCGACTTCAGTAGCAGAGCAGGTCAGGTGACTACTGTTTTGTTTCTGCGGTGGGTGTTTCACAGGAAGAAGTTTGGCTGGCGTGCCGGTGCCTGATGGCGCTTTATTTCTGCAGGTGAAGAGGAGCCTCGTGCCTGAAGCAACATCCTGGCTAGCCTTTGTGTTCCTTGTTGAGGATGGAACCTGCCTCCCAGCATTCCCAAGCTAAGTTGGGGGGCAAGTGCTATGTTTGAGCTGGGGTTGTGAATGGGCACGTAGGGCGAGGGTCTGTGCTTTTAAGTCATTGCAGCTGATGGGGCCTTTCAGGATTGATCATGGTCAGTCAGAGAGATCATGTGAGGGGTTTCTGTCAGGTACAGCATGAGCACATGCCAGACAGGACAGGACCAGATAATTGTCTGTGTTCTGTGTTTTCTGTGTTCTGTGTTGTCTGTGCTGTGCTGTTGCTCTTGGTGCTGTGCTGTGCTGTTGGTCTTGGTGCTCGTCAGGCCCTGGGGCAGCCATCCTGAGGGTACTGAACACTTGTCTTCATCGGAATAATGCTGATGCTCAATTGGAAGCTGAGCCCCTCTTGTCTTGCAGTGGGAGCTTAAAGAGCTCTCTACTTCTGTGTAATTTTTTTTGTATCAAGTGTTTTCTTATCAGATCATCATATGTGACTTGCTCATTGTGTCTTGATATTCATCTTGTCTTGATCTCCTCATTGCCTTGTTCCGCTCGACAGATTAGATAGGCAACTTGGTGGCCACACCTAAGGTCCTAAATGCTCGTTTTATCATCGTAGGGCTGATCTGAGCACTTCTTGACTTGCAGTCGCAGCTTAAAGCGCAGATCTATTTCAGGTCTTGTGCGTCATACTCGGTTTCAGATCGCATCTGTTTCCATCCTCGCTGTTGCGGACGTCACGTGGGCTTCATCAGGAGCTCTTGCTTGGGAATTCATTTCCGAAGCGTTTTTCTTATGGGGTTTGCAGTGCCCATCGTTCCAGTCTCTTGTCTTAAAGGCAGGCTATTTATGCCTCCATCATGCCAGTTCTGGCAGTTGCTTCCAGTCACAGGTCGTGGCATTTGAGTCTCTCCTTGGGTGTGCTGCAGAGCACCTGTTCTGACTTGCTGTTGCTGCAGGGCCTCCCTCTGGGAGTCTTTTTTATTTTTTTTATTTTGGGGGAGGGGGGGCGTGCTTGTGTGCTGTGTTCTGTTTGTAATGTCTGTAGTGTGCCTGTGTGCTTATTTGGCCTGGATCTGTCCTGCCTGGCCGGTAGTGATGGTAGCTAATGTGGGGGTCCACTGGTGTAGTAATACATTGTCTGGACTGTTTTGGCAAAGACATCCGGTCTGCCTCTGGGCACGTACTGAAGGGCAGCTGGCACAGAGTCATCTCCATAGTGTTTGGCAGATGCGGAGGGGGAGGCTTGAGTTGCTTGCGAGCAGCTGTTCACATAGTGCTTGAATGGTGCTAGAGGAGGGGTAAGCTCGCAGATGTGGAGTGTTCTGTTTGTTTGTTTGTTTGTTTTTTCCCCTGACTTAGATAAACCTTAGGAGGAACGGGTCCAAGGAAAGAGCGCCTTCTGGAACTGTCAAGCCTTCATTTGGCAGCTCAGTGACTGGCTTGGTCTACTTGTGAGGTGCTGAGGGAAGATGTCTGCTGTTCCAAAACAATACAAATAAAAAATGGGGTCCCTTGTGTTGTTGAGGGGTGGGTGCTAATGCTGGCAGCTGTATGGTTATCTTCTGACTACGTTTTCGTGTATTGAAGCTGAAAGGCAGCCTGCAACCTAGGACGGCACAGACAGAGCTGCTTCTGGCAAGGTGAGTGATGCAGCAGTTTTTTCTTTTGCGTTGCCATTCTCAGTGTCATTCTAAGTGTCCCCGCTTTGCCTTTTCGAGGTGTTGTAGCTGGCTTAAGAGGGCAGATGGAAGCATCTGCCTCAGGGGCAGGTGAGCGGGCAGTGGTAAGGCAGCAGATGAGAGTAACTGTCGTAGCTGTACTGTGGCTTTGGATGCTTCCTCGGCCTGTGCTTTTCTTTTTCTTTCACAGGTGTCTCACACATGCCCAGAGGCACAAACTGCACTCTGAAGAGCTGCATACAAAGGGGGCTGGTCACGAGCTTGGTTGGAGTGGAATGGCTAAGGAGCGTGAGGTGACTGTGAAAGGTCTTTGTCTTGCCTTGCAGGTGCCATGGCTAGCTGTCCACAGAAGTGGCTGAGGATTTGAGGTAAGGCCGGAGAGCGGCAGGGAGCGGCACATGCAGTGATGGTTTTCAAGCGCTGTGGTTGCTTTCTCTTCTGATTATCAGGTGCCACAGGCAAGTTGGGTTGTAACATCAGTCTTTAGATTTGGAGTGAAGCAGGTCACTTGAGTGCTGCGTTGTTCCTGAGAAAGGTGTTGTAGAGGAAAAAAGGTTGCCTGGTGTGGCAGTTCCTGATGGCGGTCTTCCTCCGTAGGTGAAGAGGTGCCTGAAGCCCCGTTTGGTGTTGGCTGAGCACGTCTCGCTGAGGATGAAGCCTGCTTTCCAGCAGGTCCCAAAGGCACGTTGGGGCTGAAATGCTGTGTCTGTATTTGGGCTGGGGTTGTGCCTTGGTGAGTGTGGGGATGGGTTTTAAGTCGGTGCAGCAGAGGGCTGGGATCCAGTGTCCTGTAGTGTGTTTTGACCCATCAGCATAGCCTTTTGTTTTTCAGGTAGGCTACTGGCGTGCCTGATTTTTTTTCCTGCAAATGATGTTACTACATGGATTTTTTTTTGTTTTATTTGGCATGTAATCTGTTATGCTCCTAGACTTCTCTTCCTATGTATAAGAAAGGTTTGAGGTAATTCCAGTTGAAAAAGCTTCAGGTACTTGCTTGGTCATATTGTCCTTTGAATATTCAAAGCTGAAGCAGAAGCATGGGGATTGTTGCTTCTAGAAAAAAAACAGTTCTCTTGTCTGCACTCTGCATGCTGTTGAGCTAAGCCAGATTTTTTTTTTTTTTTCAAAAAGAGGAGAAAAGAAAAAACAGCTGCCGCTCGTGCTGCTCTCTTTGTGGTTTCTTGTGCTTTGCCCCTCCCCTTTCCCAGGTGATTGTGTTTGGGTGCCAGGCAGGGCCAAATGGTATATGAGCCCCCGGCATGCCTTCAGAGAGCTCATTGTGCCTGGGCTGCTCTTTGGGGTAAGTGCTTTTTTTTCTTCAGTCAGTTGCAGGGTTCTTTATTCAGGTTGGAGTCTATGGATTTCTAGATTTTCAGTGCTTGGAATTCACTTTATAGAGGGATATTCAGCAGAGGTTGCTGGCTGACTTGTTTTAGGGACGGTGGGGTACACTTCTGTTTTTGGGTTCTCTTTTAATCTGTAGCTGTATCAAACCACTTGTGTAACTCTGCAGAGGACTGGAAAGGGCTTGAGTACACGCTGCAAGAGGCTTGTC
>NW_023311085.1:486-1325 GCF_011077185.1 Oxyura jamaicensis | reverse complement strand
GACATGGACCAGAAGATGATGACACTTTCCCTCTATGCAAATATAAAATTACGCTGACATTTCCAAAACTCCATTTCCTCCCAACTCTCTGGAGAAACTGTTCCAATGACATGTTTGTATTGGCATATTTCACACCTACATTTCACATCTAAATGGATCTGTGAGCAATAAAGTCTTGAGAGGTTGCATAGATCCTGCCTTGACTTCTTGATCTCAAGTAATAGCTACAGCTGCTAGCAGTTCCCTCATATCATCCCTGTTTATGACACAGACAAATTTTATGGGGTGTCCAATGGCATAACACCACAGCTTTTCAAAAACCAGACCTCAGATCATACACAGAGGCCTGGTGCTGCTCTAAGTAGATCACTGCCTTGAGCCATCACAGCTGTGAGCTGCAAGCGCTTCAGGCAGAAAGTGCCCTCTGCAGAGGGGGATCATCACTTCCACTGCTCATACAGCCCAGAATGTCAGTGAATTGTTTTGCTGGTGGCTGCTGTTTTTGTCCAATGTAAGCTAAGGCCCACCTGGGAGTGTTCTGTAGAGTTGCAAGCCAGCTGCAACACTTTTAGCCATGATGGTAGAATACCAGAGTGGTAGAGGTTGGAAGAGACCTCTGAAGATCATCTAGCCTAATCCCCCTGCCAAGCCGGGTCACCTAGACAATGCCAGGTTCTGCACCTGGGACAGAGTAATGCTGGACACAGGGCCAGCACAAACTGGGAGACAAGTGGCTAGAGAGCAGCTCAGAAGAAAGGGCTTTGGACGTACTGGTTGACAGCAGGCTCATCATCATCCAACAGGGTGCCCTGGCAGCCAAGAGGGCAAAACACATCTTG
>NW_023311085.1:0-476 GCF_011077185.1 Oxyura jamaicensis | reverse complement strand
GAATACTGTGGTATTGAAACCTTGGTGGAATCCTGGTAAATGAGACCCACTGCTCTCCTTTCACCCACAGCTGTGGTCGTTTCATCCTAGGAAATAATGAGGGTCATCAGCTATGACCTACCCTCACTTTCAGTCACCTTCTTATTCAGACCACCAGCAATGAGATCCAAGAGGACACGCTCTGGAACAGGCTCCTTTACCAAAGAAATTCTAGGCAGGCTTTAGCTCCCCAGCTGATCTCATGGACCTTCTGGAGAGCTGCATGCAACTTTTGCTTTTAGCCAGTCCTCCGGTTGTCCACCCCACCTTCATGACCTTTCACAGATGGTGAAGAGTGTTGCTCTCTTGGCACCCTTGGATGCGGCCCCTCTGGCAATGAACATTTCTGCCTTTCGGGGCTGCTGACCAGGAGATTGCCACTAACAGCTCCCTGAACAGCCCAAATCTGGCCCTCTGAGGTCTGGCATCTGCAGTCC
>NW_023311084.1:0-1550 GCF_011077185.1 Oxyura jamaicensis | reverse complement strand
AATGAAACAAAATGGTGCCCGCCGCTGCGGGTTGGTGGGAGGGATCGTGCCTGTGCTGGCCCATCCCGCGTGCGGGAGAGCCACTCGGCAGCGTAGTCCTGCCCTTCACCAAAGGCCCTTTCCCCACCCTGCAGTGCGCTGTATGCCCAGTGCCTCCAGCTGGTGGCTTGGAAGAGCTGCAGGCTGCAGACAGGGCTCTGTGGAGCTGCACTAGCAGCAGAAGCAGCAGCTGCGCCTGCTGCAGTGTTCATGATCTGACCAGCTGCTTGGTAGCAGGTGTTCCACAGCATATCATGCATAGTCAAGTGGGCCTGCAACTGTGTGTTTGGGGAGTGGAAAGGGTTTAGCTGTCAGCTTTGGTGGAGGGTGTGTTGGCGCATTTCAGGATAACAAGGTGGACTGTTCCTGCTCTTGCAGGGGATGTGAGAAGACGAGTGGCCTGCACATTGTGACTGTGCCTATGGGCTTTGAAGTCCTGTGGCACTGATGTCTCGTGCATGCTTCTGTCAAGGTGCCTTTTGTTTCTTCCCTGTGCTGCAAGTCAGCTACAGCTCTGCCCAGGTATTTCAGCAGGGATGCGTGAGGGGCTAACCTTGCCGTTCATGGCTTAAAGCCACACATAATACTGAAGGTGCAGGGCCAAAAGTGCCTGAGTTTCCACAGCCTCAGTGAGGGTAGAGCAACCGAACTACAGGGCTCAAAGGCCCAGACTCTGCAGGGGCTCTTTGGAAGGGACATTTTCTAAGAGACTGCAAAGCTGCTAGAGCAAAAGGCAGTGGAGGACAGTTTGTTTGCCCATGCACGCTGCCCTGCAGGCTCTGGTGCGTGCTCTCAGGGGCCTGCAGCTTGCCTCAGGACACATTGGCCTCCTCTGGCGTGGTCTCTTGCACGGGCCGCGCTGTATTCAGAAATGGTTTCTGGTGGCTGGAAGACCTCCTGCTCTTTCTCCTCCTCCTGCTCCTCCTCCTGCTCCTCCTCCTGCTCCTCCTTGTCTTCCTCCTGCACCTCCTTCTCCTCCTCTTGTGCCTCCCGACCCTCCAAACCCCTCATTCCCCTCCGTACTCCAGCTCTGACTGTCTGTCACCTTAGCGTTTGCACAGCAGTTTCTCACACGTTTTCCTCCTCAGCGCCCACTGCTGAGCAGCATTTTGCCCTGTTTGGGTGGCCTTTCACGACAAGCTTTGTCCCAAGGCCCCGCCTACTTGGCTGCTAGGCTCTGCCATACATTGCGGCAGTGCCGCTGGTACCAGCAGTGTCAGCATTGGGCCGATCCTGGCTTTTACTCAGAGGCCACCGGCAGCCCCTGGTGCCAGCACCTGGGCGTACACCGGGTACGGCTCTCTAGAAATGTGTAACTATCTACATCTGAGCACTTCCCAGTCTGGAAGCGGGCACCCAATCAGAGGGAGGCCTGAGAAGACAACAGGTTTTAATAAGAAATGCCACTAAGCCAACCAGAGAGCGGTACGAAAACAGGTGGGTTGGGTCCTTTCACAAAATGGTGGCTCCTCACTGTGGACTGCGGAATGAAACAAAATGGTGCCCGCCGC
>NW_023311083.1:1799-3146 GCF_011077185.1 Oxyura jamaicensis | reverse complement strand
CCACGGGCTCCATCCATCCCCCAGGAGCAAACTGCTCCAGCACGGGTTCCCCACTGGCAACAGCTCCCCCCAGACCTCCTGCTCCTGCGGGGGCTCTCCATGGGCCGCAGCTTCCTCCAGGCCACATCCACCTGCTCCACCGGGGGCTCCTCCACAGGCTGCAGTGTGGACATCGGCTCCATGTGGGACCCGTGGCCTGCAGGGGGACAGCCTGCTCCAGCAGGGGCCTCTCCCTGCAGGGGAACTGCTGCTGCCTGCCTGGAGCACCTCCTGCCCTCCTGCTGCACTCCCCTGGGGGCTGCAGGGCTGCTTCTCTCTCCATTTCTCACTCCTCTCTCTCCCACCTGCTGTTGCCAGCAGGTTTTTTCCCTTCCTTCAACCTGCTCTCCCAGAAGCCCACCCAGCGTCACTCCCTGGCCCAGCTCTGGCCAGCAGCAGCTCCCTTTGGAGCCATCTGCAGCTGGCTCTGCTCTGACATGGGGCAGCTGCTGGGCTCTGCTCACAGAGGCCACCCCTGCAGCCCACCCCCTGCTACCAAACCCTTGCCATGGAAACCCAGGAGTCCATGTGTGCAGTCAAATGCCTGGTGTTCCTTAGCTTCAGCTTGGAGCTCAGTGCTTCCCTTGGACCAGCTCCTGACAATCGCAGCTCCTCTCCTCAGCTCTGAAGCTCCATCTGCTCAATGGCATGAGAAAGCTCAACAGCCTTGTGTCCCTGGCCCTTTAGACACCACGCAGCTGCAGATGCTTTCCATTGCCAGATGGGCAAAAAGATGCCTGGGGATTCTGGAGACTAGCAATGCTTTGAGCTGCATGGGAGCCCAGAAGGCACCCTGCTCTCTGGGCTGCTTTCCTGCATCGGGAAATGCAGACATCTCCTCGGGGCCTGTCCTTGTCCTCACAGGCCCACAGCCAGCAGATGCCCTTCCTTCCCTTCCAGCCCTGCCCGGGGAGGACGAGAGAAGGCTGCTCTGAGCCAGCCTTGCTCATGGCAGGTGACTGACTGGCCCTGCAAGGAATCGCACTTCTTCCATTGCCATCTGCTGGCACAAGGACCTGGGCATGGACATTTGGCAGTGCTACCACACTACTCTTGAGCCAAAGCTCCGGCACACCCATCATTTCACATGTGTTTGGGCATTTTGGATGCAAATGTTGGATGGGAATGTTTCAAGCTGGGGCACTGCTGCCTGCTTTCCCCCTCCAGGAGCTCACGGGATGCCCTATGGCTAGGGGTGACCAACTGCTTGAAACTGGAGCCAGGCACCTCCCTCTCTGCCGTCTTACCTGAGTTGGAAGCAATGCCTTCCCTTTGCTCTTGTGCAAGAAGCTGCAAAATTCAGGCTCA
>NW_023311083.1:0-1789 GCF_011077185.1 Oxyura jamaicensis | reverse complement strand
GGCGCTGGCACGGGAGCAGTGCTGCTGCAGCCCCCCTCTGAGCCCAGAGGCAGGGCTTCACCTGCAGGCCAGGAACCCGCATGGACCCTGGCTTCATCCATGGGCACGGCTTTCCTCCTCAGCTGGCTTCTCCAGCGTGGGAAAAGGAAGGAATGAAAGGTGAGAAAGCTTCCAAGTAAAACGCTCACCCTAAGAAGTAGGATGCTTTACTTCCCACACAAGGCGCCTCACCAGTGAAGCATTTCTTCCTAACATCTCATCTCAATCTACCCTCTTCTACTTCAGTTCCCTCTTGTCCTGTCACTGTCTGCCCAAGAAAAAAGTGGTTCTCCCTCTTGTTCAGAACCCCTCCTGAAGTACTGAAAGGCTGCAATGAGGTCTCCCTGGAGCCTCATCTTCTCCAGGCTGAACATGCCCTGCTCTCTCAGCCTGTCTTCACAGGAGAGGTGCTCCAGCCACCTGATCATCCTCAGGGCCCTTCTCTGGACACACTCCAACAGCTCCAGGTGCTTGTGGTGTTGGGGGTCCCCCACCTGGATGCAGCACTCCAGGTGGGACCTGACGAGGGCAGAGCAGAGGGGGACAATCCCCTCCCTCCCCTGCTGGCCACTCCTCTGGTGGTGCAGCCCAGGACACCGGTGGCCTTCTGGGCTGCAAGCACACACTGCTGCCTCAGCTCAAGCTTTTTGTCCACCCCAGCCCCCAAGTCCTTCTCGGCAGGGCTGCTCTCACTGAGTTCTTCTCCCAGGCTGTCCTCATGTCTGGGATTGCCCCGACCCAGCTGCAGCACCCTGCACTTGGCCTTGTTGAACCTCACTGGATTCGTGTGGGCCCACTTCTCAAGCTTGTCCAGCCCCCTTTGGATGGCCTCCTTCCTTGGGCTGTATCAGCTGCACCACTCAGCTGGGTGTCGTCTGCAAACTTGCGGAGGCTGCGCTCGATCCCACGGTCTATGGAATTGATAGAGATCGAGACAGCACCAGTCCAAAGACAGATCCCTGGAGGACACCACTTGTCACTGGCCTCCGCTTGGCTATTGAGACACTGACTGCAACTCTCATGCAGTCAACTTCTTGTCCAGCAAACAGTCAGCCCTTCCAATCCATCTCTCTCCAGTTTAGAGAATGGGATGTTGGGTGGGATCATGTCAAAGTCAAGGGAGATGACACAGATCAGTCTTCCCTTGTCAACTGACATCTTCTTCTAGCACAGAAGGCCACCAGACTGGTCAGGCACGATTGGCCCTTGGGGAAGCCATGCTGTCTGTCTCGGATCACCTCCGTGGCCTGCATGTGCCTTGGCATTGTGTCCAGGAGGATCTGTTCCCTGATCTTACCAAGCACAGAGCTGAGGCTCCCTGCTCTGCAGTTCCCCAGGTGCTCCTTGCTACCCTTGTTCCAAATGGCCGTGGGGTTTCCCTTTTTCCAGTCACAGATGACAGAATAAGGAACCTTCAGAAAGTGCAGGACGCAAATGCTGGAGAGCACAGGGCAAAGTTTTACGCTTCCTGGGACTGCCCAGCATATTAACGGGTCTAGGGAAAAAATGACTTTGGCTCAAAATTCATAGCACATGGACAAGTGTGCTTTAAACCTACCCACATCTCAATCAGTCAGCCCTACTGAAATCTTCAACTACTTCAGAGGTAACGCGTAGCCAATGGTGTCAAAAGGTGCTGTGAGACTGGAGAACTTAACCTGCATTTCTCTCCCATCAGAGTTTTGTCCTTGGGTGAGAACAAGTGAGGGATTTGGCTGCCCTTGTGTCTTTGCTGTAACCTCTATCAGCA
>NW_023311082.1:0-4946 GCF_011077185.1 Oxyura jamaicensis | reverse complement strand
GGCCTGGAGGAGGCTGCGGCCCATGGAGAGCCCCCGCAGGAGCAGGCCCTGCGCCGGAGCTGCAGCCTGTGGAGAGAAGCCCCCGCAGGAGCAGGGGGCCTGGGGGGAGCTGCTGCCCGTGGGGGACCCGTGCTGGAGCACTTTGCTCCTGGGGGATGGATGGAGCCCGTGGCACGGAGCCATGTGGGAGGAGTTCCTGGAGAGCTGCTGCCTGTGGGCAGCCCCCGCAGGCTCATGTCGGGAAGGACGGTATCTCTTGGATTGTGGGGGCCACATTCTGCTCCCCATCCCCTTCTACCAGCTCAGGGTACTGGGCGTCCAGAGTATAACTGGTTTTGCTGTTAAAGGCTGAGGCAAAGAAGGCATTAGGCACCTCAGCTTTTTCCTCATCTCTGATTACTAAGTTTCCCCCCACATCCAGTAGAGGGTGGAGATTCTCCTTAGTCCTCCTTTTTGTGTTGATGTATTTATAAAAACATTTTTTATTCTCTTTAACAGCAGTGGCCAGATTGATCTCCAGATGAGCTTTGGCCTTTCTGATTTTGTCCCTGCACCGCCTCACAGCATCCTTGTAGTCCCCCTGAGTGGCCCGCCCTCTTTTCCAAAGATTATAAACCCTCTCTTTTCTCCTAAGCTCGAGCCACAGCTCTCTGCTCAGCCAGGCCGGTCTTCTTCCACGCCGGCTTGTCTTTGGGCACTTGGGGACAGACCACTCCTGAGCCATTAAGATTTCCCTCTTGAAGAGCGCCCAGCCCTCCTGGGCTCCTCTGTCTTTCAGTACCGCCTCCCAGGGGACTCTGCCAACCAGTGCCTTGAACAGCCCAAAGTCAGCCCTCCGGAAGTCCAAGAGAGCAGTTTTACTGACCCCCTTCCTGACTTCGCCGAGTATCAAAAACTCTACCATTTTGTGGTCACTCTGCCCAAGACAGCCCCCGACCCGCATGTCTCCCACCAGTCCTTCTCTGTTAGTGAACAGAAGGTCTAGCAGGGCACCTCCCCTGGTAGGCTCGCCAACCAGCTGCGTCAGGAAGTTATCTTCCACGCTCTCCAGAAACCTCCTGGACTGCTTTCTCTGGGCTGTGTTGTGTTTCCAGGAGATTTCTGGGAAGTTAAAGTCCCCCACAAGAACAAGCGCTGACAATTTCGCAACTTCCGCCAGCTGCCTGTAGAACTCCTCATCCGTGCCCTCATCCTGGTCTGGCAGTCTATAACAGACCCCCACCAGGATGCTTCCCTTGTTGGCCTTTCTGCTGATCCTAACCCATAGCGACTGCACCTTGTCATTCCCAGCCTCAAGTTCGACGACATCAAAACACTCTCTAATGTAGAAAGTCACTCCACCACCCCTTCCGTGCTGCCTGTCCCTTCTGAAGAGCCTATAGCCAGACATTGCAGCACTCCAGTCATGAGAGTGGTCCCACCACGCTTCCGTGATGGCAACCAAGTCATAGCCTGCGTGCAGCGCAATGGCTTCCAGCTCCTCCTGCTTGTTGCCCATGCTGCGTGCATTAGTGTAGATGCACTTCAGCTGAGCCTTTGCCATCTCCCCCAGCCTTGCCACTGTTCCCCCTGGCACACCTCCAACAGGCTTTGTTTCATCCCTACCCCACTTCTCACCTAGTTTAAAGCCCTCTCAATGAGCCCTGCCAGCTCCTGGGCCAGAATCCATTTTCCCCTTGGGGCCAGTTGGGACCCATGTGCAGCCATCAGGCCAGGTGCCGAGTAGAGCGCCCCGTGGTCAAAGAACCCAAAACTTCTGTGTTGGCACCAGCCCCTGAGCCACGTGTTTATCAGGTGGGCTTTTCGTGTCCTCTCTGAACCATTCCCTGCCACTGTAGGAATGGACGAAAACACCACCTGTACTCCCGCTCCGTCCACTAACTGTCCCAGCCCCCTGAAGTCCCGTTTGATAGCCTTCAGGCTTCTCTCATCAGTGGTATCACTGCCAGCCTGGACTATCAGTAGCAGGTAGTAATCAGAGGGGCAAAACAAGCTGGGAAGCTTTCTGGCGACGTCCCTGACCCCGGCCCCAGGGAGGCAATTTTGCAGCTTCTTGCACAAGACCAAAGGGAAGGCATTGCTTCCAACTCAGGTAAGACGGCAGAGAGGGAGGTGCCTGGCTCCTGTTTCAAGCAGTTGGTCACCCCTAGGCACAGGGCATCCCGTGAGCTCCTGGAGAGGGAAAGCAGGCAGCAGTGCCCCAGCTTGAAACATTCCCACCCAACATTTGCAACCAAAATGCCCAAACACATGTGAAATGATGGGTGTGCAGGAGCTTTGGCTCAAGAGTAGTGTGGTAGCACTGCAAGATGTCCATGCCCAGGTCCTTGTGCCAGCAGATGGCAATGGAAGAAGTGCGATTCCTTGCAGGGCCAGTCAGTCACCTGGCATGAGCAAGGCCGGCTCAGGGCAGCCTTCTGTCCTCCTCCCCGGGCAGGGCTGGAAGGGAAGGAAGGGCAGCTGCTGGCTGTGGGCCTGTGAGGACAAGGACAAGCCCCGAGGAGATGTCTGCATTTCCCGATGCAGGAAAGCAGCCCACAGAGCAGGGTGCCTTCTGGGCTCCCATGCAGCTCAAAGCATTGCTAGTCTCCAGAATCCCCAGGCATCTTTTTGCCCACCTGGCAATGGAAAGCATCTGCAGCTCAGTGGTGTCTAAAGGGCCAGGGACACAAGGCTGTTGAGCTTTCTCATGCCATTGAGCAGATGGAGCTTCCGAGCTGAGGAGAGGAGCTGCGATTGTCAGGAGCTGGTCCAAGGGAAGCACTGAGCTCCAAGCTGAAGCTAAGCAACACCAGGCATTTGACTGCACACATGGACTCCTGGGTTTCCATGGCAAGGGTTTGGTAGCAGGGGGTGGGCTGCAGGGGTGGCCTCTGTGAGCAGAGCCCAGCAGCTGCCCCATGTCAGAGCAGAGCCAGCTGCACATGGCTCCAAAGGGAGCTGCTGCTGGCCAGAGCTGGGCCAGGGAGTGACGCTGGGTGGGCTTCTGGGAGAGCAGGTGGAAGGAAGGGAAAAAAACCTGCTGGCAACAGCAGCTGGGAGAGAGAGGAGTGAGAAATGGAGAGAGAAGCAGCCCTGCAGCCACAGGGGAGTGCAGCAGGAGGGCAGGACGTGCTCCAGGCAGGCAGCAGCAGTTCCCCTGCAGGGAGAGGCCCCTGCTGGAGCAGGCTGTCCCCCTGCAGCCCATGGGTCCCACATGGAGCCGATCTCCACGCTGCAGCCCGTGGAGGAGCCCCCGCAGGAGCAGGTGGATGTGGCCTGGAGGAGGCTGCGGCCCATGGAGAGCCCCCAGAGGAGCAGGCCCCGCGCCGGAGCTGCAGCCCGTGGAGAGGAGCCCACGTAGGAGCAGGGGTTCTGGGGGGAGCTGCTGCCCGTGGGGGACCCGTGCTGGAGCACTTTGCTCCTGGGGGATGGATGGAGCCTGTGGTACAGAGCCAAGTGGGAGCAGTTCCTGGAGAGCTGCTGCCTGTGGGCAGCCCCCGCAGGCTCACGTCGGGAAGGACGGCATCCCGTGGGAGGGACCCCACGGGGAGCAGGGGCAGAGAGAGACCATGGAGGGGTGGCAGAGGGAAAGTGCTATCTACTGATCGCATCCCCCTTCCAAGTTGAACGTCTCAGAATCAAGCTCTTTGTTTCTGTAATCCTTTCTTAAGGAACAGATTGATCACATCCCCTCCCCAGATGTGTGGTAGCAGAGAACAATTTTGGAAGTCCTCTCATTCAAATCCATTTGGGGATAGCGGTACTTCTCCAATGGTTTCGGAGACATCCGCCTTAGCAACAGAGAGTGTTGTGTTGTCATTGCAAGGCGCCTCCGGGGATGACTTCAGAAACAGAATAGAATTCTGTCCCCATGGCAATTTGGGAACAGCTGCCTCTGGGCAAGGTTAGCCAGGAGGGACAGAGAAGTGTGCTGGATGGGATGAAACCACGTGAGGATTTGTGGATCCCCCTGGAGGTGCACGGAGAGGGCCCATGCTCTTCTGTAAGTGCTTTGATGCTTGGCTAAGGAAAAACAAAACGTGTTTTTATCGTGAATGCTTCATTTGAGTATTCTGTAGGTTGTGTCAAGTCTTTTCACAAGCATTAAGTTTGGTGCTTTTGCTCAGTGGTGTAGCTGCACAGAGGGACAGATGCAAGGGATGGGCGAGGGCCTCTGCATGTGCTCTTTTTCCTACACCCCCTCAACAAAGAAGGGTAGACAAAGAAGAGCGTGCTGTGGTCCTCCCTTAGACCTCAAGTCCTAAAGCAGAAACAAGAGACGTCAAAGTAGCCCTGTCCCAGTCCAATTCAGGACAGCAAGGGACTTCATCCAATGGGCTGGCCTGTTGAGTAGAGTGTCTCAGGATGTTGTGTGTGAAGAGGCACTCCACCTGCTTTCAGATTAGCACTTGCAGTGAGGAAGGAAGCTCATCAACTCCAACTCTTGGTGATGTTCCCAACAGGCTGCTCTAGTAACATGTCCCATTGGATGACTTGGCAGCCTAGATGTCAGCAATGCAGCTTGGGATCCCCTTCTCCGAGTTCAGTTGCAAGGGATGAGCAAGGAAGTGTTCCTGGCTTGATGGAAAGCTGTTCTAAAGTCTGTTTTCTAACCCTCTTCCAGGTCCTTCTCTGTCCATCAGTGTGTCCTGCCAGCTCTGGTGGGAGTGTCAAGTTGTGGCAAGAGGGATTTCCTCTTGCTAATGTGACCTGCTGGACACCAGCTTTCCTAGGAAACCGCCGATGTTGCTGAGGAGGCGGCAGGATCAAAGCCCTTGCTGATGAAGATATCACAAGTCTGGGGAGGCTCTGGCATTTCTGTACGATGCTGCTCCCTGATTGTGACCCAGGACTCAGCTTCTGAATGAAGCAAAGCAAGCTAGAGGAAAAAGGTATGTCCTGGTAAATGTGTGAGATTTTCTTTCTTTCTTTCTTTCTTTCTTTCTTTCTTTCTTTCTTTCTTT
>NW_023311081.1:909-1208 GCF_011077185.1 Oxyura jamaicensis | reverse complement strand
TGTGTGGTGTTTAGCTGCCAGCCGGGTTAAACCACAACAGCTCTTTTGGCGCCCAACGTGGGGCACGAAGGGTTGAGATAACGACAGATCTAATCAGAATGTTGATTGCTTTAATATCAAGTCTGCTGTGGCTGTATTCCAAACTGAGTTTTATAGCACGTTACTTGCTGTATGTGATCCCTGTCGTGCTGTTTATCCTTTCCGGGCCCTGGTTTAAGATCGTTATGGTACTGTGCTGTGTAACAATAGCTTACGATATGATGAAATATCTGGCCATGACTCTAACTTGGTATTTGTAC
>NW_023311081.1:0-899 GCF_011077185.1 Oxyura jamaicensis | reverse complement strand
TTATTTTCCTCCCCTCCTGTACAAACCAATGTCTCTGCTATTAGGGGTAAGCGCTCATCCGTGCAAGGAAGACCATATGGTGGATACACACCTCGGGCCATCCTGTGGTTTTACCTACGTGACCATGGAGAGGACATGAGAAAATGGGATGGAAAATCCACCGCGACCCTAGAGGCACGGGTACGTGAGTTGCAAAAGAAAACAATTGGGAAAAAGGGGGTCTCTGAAAAGTTTGCTGCTCCAACTTCCAGCAGGCAGTCCTTTAAACACAGGAATGAAGATTCTGACGAGGATTAGAGGGGCCCTGCCTCCAGCCAGGGGGAGGAAAGGGACAATCGAGTTTATTGGACTGTGTGGATTCGATGGCCTGGCACATCAGACGCACAGAAGTATAAGGCTTTAGTAGACACCGGTGCACAATGTACTCTAATGCCATCAAGCTATACAGGGCCAGAGCCCATCAGTATTTATGGAGTGACGGGGGGAGTCCCAGCAATTAACTGTATTGGAAGCTGAACTGAGTCTAACTGGGAATGAGTGGCAAAAACACCGTATTGTGACTGGCCCGGATGCTCCATGCATCCTTGGCATAGACTATCTTAGAAGAGGATATTTTAAGGACCCAAAAGGGTTCCGCTGGGCTTTTGGCATAGCTGCCTTAGAGACAGAGGGCATTGAACAATTGTCTACCTTGCCCGGTCTCTCAGAGGACCCTTTTGTTGTGGGGTTGCTGAGGGTCGAAGAACAACAAGTGCCAATTGCTACTACAACTGTGCACCGGCGGCAATATCGCACCGACCGAGACTCCCTGATTCCCATCCATGAGCTAATTCGTCAACTGGAGAGCCAAGGAGTGATCAGCAAGACTCATTCACCTTTTAATAGTCCCATATGGCCAG
>NW_023311080.1:0-3117 GCF_011077185.1 Oxyura jamaicensis | reverse complement strand
GGTCCCCACTGCAGTGCAGCGACTCCCAGCTGCCCTGGGCAGCACAGGCCCTAGTGTCACACAAATGTAGTGGCACGTGGCAGGACGTTGCTCCCCAGAATCCCTTTGCATGTCCCACACATGGTGCCCAAACAGGGACAAAACCAAAAAAGGAATGAATAGGGACAGGCTAGCAGAACAGGGACCAGAACAGGAACAGGGACATTGATTGCCCCATGAGGATAGATTCAGCCAAACTCAGCAAACTGCTCAAGGAAGCTCGTATTGAAAGTCGCTGGAAATAAGCGCACGAGAGCTGGAAAAGAAGTTTGTAGTGAAAGTCGCTGGAAATAGGCGCACCGGAGCTGAAACGAAGCTGAAGGTGAGAGAAGCAGACCCCGCGCACACTGGCCCCTCACTGCTTACTTTCAGCCCCTCACTGGCCGAAGGTAAGCAGTTGCGCGCTATGGGGAATCATATGTCCTTATGCAATATATGGAGTAATAATTCATGTCGAGAAGATGGTTGATGTTAATAAAGTAGGGGGAGATGTGGGATGTGGCCATGGGGGTCGACAAGCCCCATGGTTGGTGATAACATCAGACTCTTAAGGATGAGGCCATCAGGAATGTAAAGAGTTTAGAGGGAACAAAGAAGGGTGATTCAGGAGATGCCTTGCCATCTGGGGCTGCTTGTTCTCCTGCCGTTAAGGCATGGAAGTTGCTGGGGGTTTGCTGGTTGCCTGGCAAAGTTGTTTGCATAATATTAGTGTTGTTCCAAGGGTTAATGAAACACGGGGAAAAGACGGCCTCCCATGGGTTGGTGTCAATCACATTTTGTTACTTTTGGGAATCTTGGGCAGGGCAGAGCATGCAGAAGAAGACCGAACCAGTCCATGCCGCCTCTGCCTGCAGTCTGGATGAAATAATTATAATACGAAGTGGGGATAGGTCATACATATGTATAGGCGTACTCGGCTTTCTTATGCATATGTAAAAGCAACGTTCTGTATATTTAGGAAGTTTGACGGTTGTGTGTGCATGTTGGTAGAGCAAAGACTCCCCACGCACCCAGCGCTGTTTACTTGCCTTTTATAAATACTACTAAATTTAGATTGAGACGTATCTTCATCTATAATACTTAGAAAAAAAAATGTCTGGTAACCTTACAGCTTATTCCCTTTATTACAAATCAGACAGTTTATGATCCTGAAACATGGGACCAAATTGAGGTCAAGGTGTGGGACTCTGCTACTACAAACGGTAAGGTTGCGGCGGGATTGCTTGGCACCTGGTGAGCAATATCTGAGGCCTTAAAGGGCCGTGTGGGACCACAGTCAGGGACGTGGGCTTTGCCAGATAGTGAGGGAGTTGCGGGCTCATTTACTGATCTGCCTGCTATGCCTCCGCTGCTACAGCCAACGCAGGCCTTTGCTGTTACCCTCCTGGTGACCTGGACGTTCCTTTTGATCCAGGCCCCACAGGCCCTGAAAAGGAGCCGGATCTGTTTCCCTTCTCTCCATGAGGAATAGGATGCATAGGGCCCAAAGGCCGAGTTGCTTAACAACTTAAAGCGAGATATATTGTTCCCATGAATAATCCTGGAACTCTCCAGTGTTTGTAATCAAGAAAAGAAAGGGAAAATAAAGACTGTTGTATGATCTGAGGAAAATTAATGAAGTCATAGAAGATATGGGAGCACTTCAACCGGGATTGCCATCTCCAGCTATGCTCCCCCAGTCATGTTCATTAATAGTAATAGACTTAAAGGATTGTTTGTTAAACACGTGGCAGAATTTGGGAAACTTTGCTATGTTTATGATTCAATTGATACATTTTCTGATTGTATTTTGGGTGGGTGTGGTGGTTTTATTTGGGTGGGCAGCCAAGCTCCACCATAACCGCTCTCTCACTTCCTCTTCTCAAAGAGGAACAGGGAGAAAATACAATGTAAAGGGCTCAAGGGTTGAGATAAGGACAAGGAGATCGCGCAGTAATTATCGTGACGGGCAAAACAGACTCAGCATAGGGAGACAGTAAGATTTCTTGCCTATTACTAACAAGCTAGAGAAGTGAGAAACAAAGGAAAGAAACCAAAAGCACCTTCCCCCCCCATCCACCCCCTTCCACCTCCTTCCCCCAAGTGGCGCAGGGGAACGAGGGAATGGGGGTTATGGTCAGTCTATAGCCGCTCCTTCTCAATCACTCTTGTCCCCCGTGCTGTGGGGTCTCTCCCACGGGATGCAGTCCTTGCCGAACTGATCCGGCATGGGCTTCCCATAGGCAGCAGCCTTCCCGAACTGCTCCAGATATGGGTCCATACCACGGGGTCCATCCCTCGGGAGCAAACTGCTCCAACCTGGGTCCCCCACGGGCAGCAGCTCCTGCCAGGTCACCTGCTCCTGTGTGGGCTCTTCTCCACGGCCTACAGGTCCGGCCCAGAATCTGCTCCAGCAGGGGTCTTCCACAGGCCACAGCAGGTCCACCTGCTCCACCGTGGTCCCCTCCACGGGCTGCAGCGTGGAACCCCACTCCACTGTGGTACTCCGTGGGCTGCAGGGGGACGTCCTGCTTCACCATGGGCCTCACCACAGGCCGCAGGGGACTTCTGCTCCAGCGCCTGGAACACCTCTCCCCCTCCTTCTTCACTGACCTTGTTGCCTGCAAGGCTGTTCCTCACTCCTCTCACTCTCCCAGCTCCTGCGTGGTGCAGTGTTTTATTTATTTATTTATTTATTTATTTCCCTGTCTTAAATATGCTCTCACAGAGGCGCAAAACAGCGTCACTTATTGGCTCAGCTCTGGTGGGGCCCTTATTGGGTCACTTATTGGTCAGCAGTGGGGCCCTTACCAAACATGGGGCAGCTTCTAGATCCTTCTCACAAAAGCCACCCCTAGGGCCCCCTGCTACCAAAACCTTGCCACATAAACCCATTACAGTGGGATTCGGCTGTGTGACCGTGTAAGGGTGTGACTGAGATGCAACTTAGTTCCGAAGCGAGTGTGGACGTCTTCTAACCACGGTTCCTATCTCCCAATAGGCACTTGGCCAGAGGAGGACCGAAGCGATTGCTCTAAGAATTCGTGGGTGGGTTAACCACTTGCAAGACACCTCTAGACACAGGCACAGCCAGGGATT
>NW_023311079.1:0-6613 GCF_011077185.1 Oxyura jamaicensis | reverse complement strand
GGTTAACAGGGGTAACCGGGGGGTAACCGGGGGGAACGGGGGGTAACGGGGGGTAACGGGGGCTTCAGCGCCCGGGGCGGGTGGGGGGGGGTGGGGGGGAGCGGGGGCGCTGCCTGGGGGGGCCTGGAGGGGGCCGGGCTGGAGGCAGCTCCCCGCCGGCCCCGCTTCCCCTTCCCGTCTGTTCGATTTTCATTTGAAACTATGGAATTTCCACAATTTTTAACCCCTGGCCGTGGGGTTCCCACGCGGGTCCGCACGTGGCCGCCACCGCCCCGCGTGGGGCCGTGGGCACCCCCCGCAGCGGGGCAGGGCCGAGCCCCGGGGGGGTCCCGGGGGGGCCGCGTCCGCCAGGCCCCGCGCCTCTACCGGGGGCTGCGGCTCCCGGGGCACCGGCAGCGGCTGCTCGCGGCCCCTCCCCCCCTCCCCCCCCGTACCCGGCCCCCCCCCCCGGGCTCCGTCCCCTCCGAGCCCCGGCTCGGCTCCCCCGGGGCCCGGCGGATGCTTCGTCCCCGGAGATGCTTCCAACGAGCTCGGCCGGGGGCTGAGAAAACAGAACGGGGCCGGTGCCACGCGACCCCGCCGCTGCCCCCAGCCCCGGGGGTCCCCGCTCGCAGCCCCCCCGGGGCCAACTCCCCGTGTTTGGGGGTTGAGGGGGCCGGGCCCCCGCCCGGGGAGGCGACGCTCGGCGCTGCTCCGTGCCCCGCTCAGCGCCGGCCCCGCCGAGCCGGTGGGGATTGCGCCAGCCCTGCCCGGGGGAGGCTTTGGCCGCGGTTCAGCCGCCGGCGGCGCTGCTTGTGCCCGGCCCGGTGGGGGGGGGGCTGCGCGGCCCCGTCCCCTCGGCAGGGCGGCCGGGTGGGGACCCCCCCCCGGGGGAGCGGGGTCAGAGGGTGGCGAGCGCTCGGGGGCGTGGGGAGGCCCCTCCGGGTGACGGGGACGCGGCCCTGGCCTCACCCCGAGCTCGGGGAGAACGGGGGGACCCCCCCGGGGCTTTATAAGGTCTGGGCCAGAGACCCCCCGGGGCAGGCGAGGCGGCCCCCGGTGACCCCCGACACCCGGCAGCCCCCCGCCCCCGTCGGGTCCCGTCCTGCTGCGCTCCGCGGGCATCGCCGCGGCTTTGGGAGGGGGCTGGAGCCCCGCGGGCGGTGTTTGCACAGCAAACAGCTGGTTAATGAGCAGCAGGGCGCAGGGGAGGCGCCGCTGTGCTCCCGCTGCCTCCGCCACCCCGGGCACCGGGCAGCCCCGGGGGGCCGGGCCGCAGCCCCTCCGCGTCCCCCGGGAGCCGCCGCCTCCTCCCGGGCCGCTCCAGCTCCTGCCCCCCGCGGCTCCGGGGTCCGCAGCGGCCCCTCCGGCGCTTCCTGGCGCTCCCCCGGCCGCCCGCGGGTGCTGCCCGGGTCCGGCCCCGTTTGGCCCCCGCAGGGACCCGGCTGGAGGAGGGAGCAGGATCCCAGGACCTTAAGCCCCGCCGAACTCCTCGTGCTAATCCTGCGCTGCCAGCTGTTGGCTAAATCTCCCTTTTTTTTTTTTTTGCTGTTGTTTTTTTACTTTGTTTTTGTGTTTTTTTCACTCTGGATCTGGATTTCGCTGCCCTTAAGCTCGGGGATTTGCTGCTGCAGGTTTCCTGCCCGCAGCCTCTTCAGGGCTGCTCCCTGCGCTCCGGCGCCTCGCTCCCGGGGTCCCGCCGGGGCGGTGGGTTCGTGCCGGGAGCAGGGAACCCGGCGGGGCCGAGCCCCTTCCCAGCACGCAGCGAGGAGCAAAGCGGCGCCGGGCTGAGCCTCGGCCGCACAGCCCCGGTTCGGGGCCTGCGCTGGGGCTGCTCGCGGCTGCCCCGTGCCACGGGGACCCCTCCGGGAGCGCGGCCGAGCCGTTCCCGGTTATCTCCCGCCTGTGGTTTCCACGGCTCCGTCCCTCGGCCTCCCCCGGCCTTGAGCGGGGCCGGCGGCGGGCGCGGGGCCGCCCTGACCCCGCTGCGGGTCTGCCGGCTTTGGAAGGCCCGGCGGGGGGGGGGGGGGGCGCCGTTCCTGCCGCGGGTCCTGCTCCCCGATGGCGCAGGGCTGGGGGTGCTTGGCCCCCCCTGACTCTCCTCTCTGCTCTCTCCTCCCCTCGCGGCCCAGCTGCAGGCGCAGAAGCTGAGGCTAGCGCACAGCCGGGGCCCCTACTACAGCGGCTCGCTGCCCAACGTCAACCAGATCGGCAGCGGCGTCTCCGACTTCCAGGTGAGCGCCGGCGGCAGCGCGGCGAGAGGACGGCCACGGCGGGGCCCGAGGGACGAGGGGATGGTTCCCTGCACCCCCCTCGCCCGCCCCGGGCCCGTTCGGGACCCTCCGTTGCGCCCGGGGTCTGATCCTGCGCCCTCTCCTCCCCGCAGGGCCCCTTGCACTCGCCGCTGGACTCGACGCGCAGCACGCGGCACCACGGCCTGGTGGAGCGGGTGCAGCGGGACCCGCGCCGGATGATGTCCCCCCTGCGCCGATACGTGCGCCAGATATCCTTTCCCGAGCGTCCGGCCCTGTTCCCGGGCTCCTGCCCCGCTCCCCGTGCCCCCGGTGCCGGTCCCCGGGGGCTGGGCAGCGTTGGCTGCGCCCGCTCGGCTGCCCCGTTGGCTCCTTAACGCGCCCCCCACATCGACAGCTCGCCCTACGGCCCCACGTACCTGTCGCCCCCGCCGGAGCCCAGCTGGAGGAGGTAAAGCCCCCAGGGCGCTGCTCTCGGCGCCTTTGGCCCTGCCTCCGGCCCCCTCTGGGTGCCGTGCCCGGGGGAGCAGCCGTGCCCTGCCCTGCCCTGCCCTGCCCGACCCCTTCCTGGCGCCGTCCCCCTGCGGGTATTTCTGAGGGGGACCGAGGGGGCTTCAGGCAGAGGGCAGGCCCTGGCTCTGCTCCATCCCTCCCGGCCCCTCTGGAGCCGTTTGGGCTCAGCTCATCCCTTCAGAGCTCGCTCCGGGCTTTGTTTGCCAGGCCGCCCTTCCTCCTGCTGCGCAGGGCACGGCTCCTGCCTCCCTCCTCCTCCTCCTCCTCCTCCCCGGCCCGGGGCTGAGCCGTGCCCGCGGGTTGCGGTGGCAGCCCCGCACCATCCGGCACGGTGCCGGGCCCCGGAGCCGCTCCATGCCGCGCACTTTAGCCCCCGCCGCGATCTTTGGCCCGGGTCCGCGGCCCCGTCCCGTGCCCCCGGCGCCCTCTGCGCCTCCCGGGGCAGAGCCGCTGCTCCGTGCCCAGGGGGGACATCGGGGGGCTCCTCTCCTCGCCCCAGGCGGGCACTTTGGGTTCCTCTTGCTCCTCGCTCCTTCCCCGGGGCCGAGGAGGGGGGAGGCTGCTCGGGGCCCCCCGGCGCTGGCCCTTGGCCCTCTGCGCCCGCCGCTGGGCGAGATCGGGGCCCCGGGGGGCGCCCCCCCCCCCGTAACGCCGCTGTTTCTCTCTGGAAGGACGATGCCCTGGGGGAACTTCCCCATGGAGAAGGGCCATCTGTTCCGGCTGCCCTCCGCTCTCAACAGGTGAAGTTTTGATTCCGCTCTCTCCCCGTCTTTGCCCTGAGCTCCCCAGGACCCCCAGGGAGGGCACAGCCCCCCAGAGAGGGGTCGGGGTCCCCAGGCTGCCCCGACGGGGTGGGCCCGGTGCTTCTGCGGGCTCCCGCAGCACCCCTGAGGGCACCGCGGCCGCAGGCCGGTCCCTGGGGCCAGCCCCGTGCCGGCCCTCACCGCCTGTTGGGGCGGGGGCTCGCTGCAGCCCCCTCCCCGGGTGCCAGGAGCTCCTTGCCCCCAGCTGGGCCCCGCAGCGTTGGGGGCTGCATCCCAGGGGCGGCCGGGGGGGGCTTCCTGCCTCCCAGCTGCGCCGCCGCCGAACAATGTCCCCGTTGTGCGGACCCAGGACGCCCCGGGCAGCCTTCTCCCAGCCCCTCCCCGCGCTCGTCCGCCTCGGGCCAACTGACTGGGAGCACACTGGGTGCTGGAGCCCTCCGGGGCCCCCGGGGGGACAAAGGGGCACAGGGGGGGGAGAGAGGGGGAGGGTGGGTGCCCGTCCTCCTTGCTGGCCCCACGCTGAGGGGTGAGAGCTGCGGAGCCCTTGGTGCGGTGCTGGAGCTGCCCCAGGAGCGGGTCCCTGTGGGAGGAGACGGGGCTGGGAAGAAGCCCCCGGGGGCGGAGGGCGGGGGGCCGGGGGCCGGGGGGCTGACACACACCCGGGGCACGGCGTGGGGAGGGGGCGTCCCCGCTTAGGGGCTCGGCGTCCCCGCTGCCGGCGGTGGCAGGGGGCTGCGGGAGCGGCGCTCGTTGGTCCCGCGCGCTCCCCGTCCCCGTCCCGCCGTCCCCTCCGGTGCCCGTCCCGTGCCCGGGGCGGCTCCCCCGGGGTGCCCCCGCTCGGAGCCGGCTGACGGGCGGCCCCTTCTCCCCGGCAGAACCAACTCGGACTCGGCGCTGCACACGAGCGTGATGAACCCGGCCCCGCAGGACGCCTACCTGGGCCCCTCGCAGGGCGCCCCGCCGCCCGGCCGCCGCGGCGGTGAGTGCGGGCCCTGCCCCGAGGAGGGGTCACCGCGCCCGTCCCCTCCTCCCCCCCTGCTGAAGGGCGCTCCTTTGCTTTTGGTATTTTCAGGTTTCCTGGACGGGGACACGGACAGTAAAGGTAAGCGCCCGCCCTGGCGGTGCTGGGGGCGGGATGGGGCCGCGGGTCGCTCCCCACACTGCCCTCACCCCCCGCTCCCCCTCGCCAGTGTTTCTTTTCCAAGTGCCTCCCATCGAAGAGAGCTTCGACGACAACAAGCACTCGCTGAAGCCCTGGGACACCAAGAAGGTGGGCGCCGGGCCCCTTCCCCCCGGGGGGGCTGCGCGCTGCTGCCGGGGGGGGCCGTGGGGAAGCCGCCGCCGCGTCCCCTGCCCGGCTGCCTGCTTCCTGCCGGGGAGCGTTGCGACACCGGGGCCCGCAGTCTGCTTCCTGCCCCCAAACCGCGGCCGGCCCGGGCTGGGGGAGCGGGGCATAAACATCCTGGCCGCGCTTCACTCCTCCTCTCCGATTTCGCAGCTCTCCTCGTCCTCGGCCCGGCCGCGCTCCTGCGAAGTCCCCGGGATCCAGTAAGTGCGGGGCTGGGCAGCCCCAGCCCGGGGGGGCTGCGGGTGGGGGGCTGGAGGCTGTCACAGGAGGCGGCGGTGCCCCCGCGCTGAGCTCGTCTCTTTCCCCCGCAGCATCTTCCCGTCCCCGGACCAGCCTGCCAACGTCCCCCTCATCCCCTCGGCCCTCAACACGGGGGGCTCGCTCCCCGACCTCACCAACCTGCACTTCCCCTCGCCGCTGCCCACCCCGCTCGACCCGGACGAGGGCGCCTACCCCAGCCTGAGCGGGGGCAGCAGCACCAGCAACCTGGCCACCACCATGACGCACCTGGGCATCAGCGGCGGCATGGGGCTGGGCTCCGGCTACGACTCGCCAGGTGAGCGCCGGCCCCGTCCCGCGGCTCGGGGACGCCGCAGCCGGGACCCGGGGCCCGGCGCTGCCCAGCCCGCGTGGCTCCGGGTCCTCCTGCCGGGGCCGGCGGCGGTGCCGCGCCTGGAGCCGGCCGTTTGGGCCCGGGGGAGCCGGCATCCCCCGCTCGTGCCGGGGCGGCCGTGGCAGAGATCGGCGGCTCCGGGTGGTCCCGGTGGGAGCCCGCCGCCCCCGTCCCCGGGCCGTGTGTGTTGGTGTCGCTGTCTCCATCGTTGTGGTCTCCTCCGTCACCTTCCATCCCATCCGGGGCAGACGGGGAGCCCCAGCCTGGCCCAGCCCGGGGAGGGGAGCCGGGGCCGGCGGCCTTTCTGTGGGTAACGGCGCTGTCTCTTCTTTTTTGTCCCCACAGGACTTACCTCACCTATGCAGAGCTCCCTGAGTAACCCGTCCCTGCAGTCCTCGCTTAGCAATCCCAACCTCCAGGCCTCCCTGCGCAGCCCCTCGCTCCAGTCCTCCCTCAGCAACCCCTCGCTGCAGTCCTCCCAGAGCAGCTCCTCCATCCCCTCCTCGCTCTCCAACCAGTCCCTGCCCTCCTCGCTCTCCTCCTCGCTCAGCAACCCCTCGCTGCCCACGTCCCCCCGCAGCCAGCCCATGCAGTCCTCCCCCAGCAACCCCAGCCTGCCCTCCGGCTTGAGCGCCTCCTCCTACCCCGTGGTGCAGGCGTCCATAAGCACCTCGCCCCGCCGACGGGTCCCGCTCAGCCCCCTCACCCTCCCAATGGGTGGCGACTCCAGGAGGCAGCACCCCAAACAGTTCTCACCAACAATGTCACCCACATTGTCCTCCATCACCCAGGTATGCATGGTCCATCGCCCGCGCCGGCCCCCGCGCCGCGCGCCCGCCTCCGCCTCCTCCTTTCTGTCGTCTCCTTTCCATCCTCATCTCCGGATGCCGGCGGGGGCCGCGAGCGTTCCCCCCCCCCCACATATCCCGGCCGGTGCTGGGCGCCCCAAAACTTCAAGGGGGGGAGGGCGCAGGGGGGGGAGCGCCCGCTGACCCCCGGCTCCGCTCTGCTCGCAGGGGGTGCCCCTGGACACCAGCAAGCTGCCGGCCGACCAGCGCCTCCCGCCGTACTCCTACAGCCAGCCCGGCCTCGTCCTGCCGTCCCAGCCGCAGCCCGGGCAGAAAACCCTGCACCAGCCCCCCCC
>NW_023311078.1:0-1393 GCF_011077185.1 Oxyura jamaicensis | reverse complement strand
GCTTTGGAGACAGACTCCATGTTACTGGCCAAGTCATCTATCTCCATCTTCAGCTCACTCTTCTCCTTCTCCAGTTTCTGCTTGACTCGTTGCAGGTTGTCGATCTGCTCCCCAAGCTCAGCTGTGCTGTCTGCGTGCTTCTTCCGCAGGGCGGCAGCTGTGGCTTCGTGCTGCAGCGTGGCCTCTTCGAGGTCACGGCGCATCTTCTGAAATTCTGCCTCACGCTTCTTGTTCATCTCAATCTGAGCTGCTGTAGCCCCTCCTGCTTCTTCCAGGCGCTCACTGATCTCCTCCAGCTCCCTGGAGAGGTCAGCACGGTGCTTCTCTGCTTTTGCTCGAGAGGTTCGCTCTGCCTCAATTTCCTCCTCCAGCTCCTCGATACGGGCCTGGGGAAAATGCAAGACCCTTCACACCCGTGCCCTCCTTGTACTGATGTCCTTCAGAAGGGCGGAAGGGAAGGACCAGAGACTTGCCTGCAGCTCCTTGATCTTCTTCTGCAATTGCATGCCCAGGGCTTGCTCATCCTCAATTTTGCTCTGGATCTGGCTGATTTCAAAGTCTTTCCTTTGCACAAAGCATACAGAATCACAGTGTTAGCACCTGAATAAAACTACCTAATAAATGCACCTGACCCACACTCAGGTGTCTCACAACCACACTTACTTCTTCAGTTTCTCATCCAGCTGCTGCTTATCATTTTCCAAATCCATTATGGTATCTTGGGACAGCTTCAGGTCTCCCTCAAGTTTTCTCTTAGCCCTTTCAAGGTCCATGCGCAGTTTCTTCTCTTGCTCCAGGGACCCTTCCAGCTAAACACAACAACACCATTAAAGCCAGGCAGGTCAAACTCCATACCTGTCCTGTCTTGCTGGAGGCACGTGTGCTTACATCATCCACTTGCTGCTCCAGCTTGGTTTTAGCTTTTGTCAGTGTATTGACTTTGTCCTCTTCGGCCTGCAGGTCATCCAGTGTCTGCTGGTGGGCCTCTTGGAGGGCTTTCTTCTCTTTTGTCAGCTTGGCAATGGTCTCATCCAGAGCTGCCATCTCCTCTGTGAGGTTTTTCACCTGCACGTTGTAAGCAAGCACCAGAATACAGTGTATAAGACTTGACTTCTCGTGTAGTGGCATTTTCATTGGCAGTGCTTAGCTGGGAGCTTGATTTTTGTTTGAGATTCACAGCTGTCCAGCTGCGATGATCTTGTCATCTTCCAAACCTAACCCCTTCCTAGGGATAGCAGCCTAATAAGGGAGGTATCCATCCCTTCTACCTGTGTGTGACTCTCTATGTGTGTACCTTGTTTTCAGTGGCATGTTTTTCCTTCTCAACCTTGGCCAAGGTTAACTCCAGGTCATCAATGTCTTTCTTCAGCTCTGAACATTCATCCTCCAGTTT
>NW_023311077.1:3857-7880 GCF_011077185.1 Oxyura jamaicensis | reverse complement strand
TGGTGGTGCTGCCAAAAATGACTCCTTCAGCTATTACTTAGAGTCCTATTATGCACAGGTTTCCGTTGTTTCCTAGATCTACTTTCATGGCTGGATTCAATTATCTATTCAGAGGTGGCCACTGCCTCCAGGATGCCCTGGAGTAGCTGAGACATGCAGGTGGGACAAGTGACGTAGGACGTAAGGGGGTACTTTCGGAGCACAAGCTGGGGGGCATGAACTGAGGCTGGGCCCCACAGGGGCTGTACTGGGCTACTAAGCACAGAATCATAGAATGGCTCGTGTTGGAAGGGACAGAAAAGATCCTGTGGTTCCATTAGGTTCACATGCACCCAAATCTCAAGCTTGCACAGGTGCTGGCCTAGGCCTTTTACTTCAGGCGCAGGCCTTTCCCTGCAGCATATACTGCATTGGTCATGGCACAAAAGAGGCTGTTTCTACACCAGCAATCTAGAGCCTCCTTCATGTGAGGCCACATTTCAGTGTCCTTCCTGCTGCTTAGAGTAGCTTATCTTATGGATGAACTGGATCATTGACTATTCTGAAGCCCAATAACATGCTTTAATTTTATTTATTTATTTATCTTATATTTATTTATTTTTGCCTCTGAAGCACAATCATAGAATCATACAATTGTTTGAGTTGGAACAGACCTTGAAGATCATCAAGTTCCAACCCCCCCTGCCATGGTCAGGGACGCCACCCACTATATCGGGTTGCTCAGGGCCTCATCTAACGTGGTCTTGAACACCCCCAAGGATGGAACATCCACAACCACTCTAGGCAACCTGTTCCAATGCCTAACAACCCTCTTAGTGAAGAACCTCCTCCTAACCTCTAATCACAATCTCCCCTCTTTTTGTTTAAAACTGTTCCTAGTCCTGTCAATATCTGCTTGAGCAAAGAGTTGCCCTCCATCTTTTTAATAAGACCCCTTCAAGTACTGAAAAGTGCCATGAGGTCACCTCGGAGCCTTCTCTTCTTCAGGCTGAACATCCCCAGCTCTCTCAGCCTTTCTTCAGAGGAGACATGCTCCAGCCCCTTGATCATTTTCATGATCCTTCTCTGGACCCATTCTAAGAGATCCACATCCTTCTTGTGCTGGGGGCTCCAGACCTGGACACAGGACTCCAAGTGGGGCCTCACAAGGGCAGAGTAGAAGGCAACAATCACTTGCCTCCACCTGCTGGCCACTCCTTTCTTGCTGCAGCCCAGGATCCAGTTGGCCTTCTGGGCTACAAGCGCACATGGCTGGCTCACATCAGGCTTTTCATCCAGCAGAAGCCCCAAGTCCTTCTCTGCAGGGCTGCTCTCAAGGAGTTCTTCTCCCAGCCTGTCCTCCTGCCTGGGATTTCCCTGGCCCAGGTGCAGCACCTTGCACTTGGACTTGTTGAACCTCCTTAGGTTCACATGGGCCCAAATTTCAAGCTTCCCCAGGATGGCATCCCTTCCTCTGTTGCATCAACTACACCACTCAGCTTGGTGTCATCTGCAGTCTTCCTGAGGGTGCACTCAATCCCTCTGTCTATGTCACTGATAAAGATATTAAATGGTACCGGTCCCAGGACAGACCCCTGAGGGACACCACTCATCACCAGCCTCCACTTTGACCTCCTCTCTCTGGGTGTGACCTTCAAGCCAACTCCTTATCCACTCAATGGTGCACCCATCAAATGCATATCTCTCCAACTTGGAGACCAGGATGTCATGTGAGACTGTGTCAAGGGTCTTGCCGAAGTCCCAGTAGATGACGTCGGTCAGTCTTCCCTGCTGTCTAATGTGGCCACTCCATTGTAGAAAGCCACCAGATTGGTCTGGCATAGTTTACACTTTGGTGAAGCCATGCTGGCTGTCTTGGATAACCTCTTTCTCTTGCATGTACCTTGACCTAGATTCCAGGGGGATCTTTTCCATGATGTTGCTGGGCACAAAGGTAAGGCTCACTGTTCTGTAGTTCCCTGAATCCTCCTTTCTACCTTTTTTAAAAATGGGAGTGATGTTTCCATTTTTCCAGTCACCAGGGACTTCATCTGACTGCCAGGACTTTTCAAATATGACGGAGAGAGGCTTGGCTGCTACATCTGTCAGTTCCCTCAGGACCCTGGGACACATGTCATCAAGCCCCATAGACTTGGACTTGTTGAGTTTCATCAGGTGGTCTCGAACCTGCTCTTCACTCACAGCGGGTGGGACTTTGCCCCCCAGCCTCCATCGGTGGATTCAGGGAAATGAAAGACTTGGGAAGCCTGACTGGCAGTGAAGACTGAGGAAAAGACGTTGTTGAGTCCCTCAGCCTTCTCCATGTCTGTCATTAGCAGTTCACCCTTCTCATCCATCAGAGCCGAGCTAAACTGTCCTTGGCCTTTCTTTTCTGAGCAATGTATCAAATCCCTTCCTGTTATGTTTTGCTTCCCTTGCCAAGCTCAGTTCCATCCATTCCTTGGCTTTCCTTATCCCATCCCTGCACATCCAAAACTGAAGCATGTGAGAGGGTGTGGGAAAAGGAACCCTGGATCCGTGGAAGCCATTTGGGAAACAAAACTTAGAGGTAGGAAGCACACTTTTGTGGAGGTGTAGAGCTGATGGGCATATTGTGCAGGATGCTCCTAAAGGCCTTTGTGTCCTTTCCCCTCCTGACAACAACACCACTTCCTTCCCAGGAATGGAGTAGCCGACAGAGTTGAGACAGATACTCTGAGATCATGAAAGTCATCAGAAAGCTGATCCCAAGAAAATATGGGGAGGTTAAGAGCAGCCTGGCCAAGAGATGTGAGATTTGGGGTGGGAAGAGGAGCATGGCCAGCAGAAACTAATGATTTTGTAGAGGTAAGAGGGTTCATGTAATGGTGATGCTGTGGTAACACTGACTTAAAAGAGCCATGTATGGCTTAATTTACTGTAATTTAACCAGTAATTTGAATCCCGAAACCTAAATGCTCCTCCAACACTCTGACAGGAATCCCCTACTGGAATGACTGAAATCAAAGTATCCTTCAAGCAAAATGCAGGCCATAGCCCCTTTCCCATACCTTTACTCTCTTACTCACCCAAATACCTTCCCTGGACACTAGTATTAAAATGCTCTATTCATCCCTAGACATCTGGGAAGACCTAAACAAAACCCCAAACCACAGAGCTTGTCCATACCCTAACCACAGAAGAACACCAGAACTTCCCAATAAACAGCTGTTTACTCTCTAATACAGAAAGGGGAGCCCGAGTCCCTAGGGGACTAGAGAGAGGTCACCTCTGCCTCATGATCTCCCGCACCAACAGGAGGAATGTGAGTGTGGCAGTGACTGTGAGGTCACTTCTGTCTCTGCAGTTGATAGGGCAGCAGCAGGAACGTGTCATGGAAAGGAACTGTGAGGTCATTTCTGTCTGTAGATGGCAGGTAACCCTTGACTTAGACCTGGCATCTGTACTTTTCGGCTGACATCTGCCAGTCGGCTGACAGGCCGCAAGGAGTCTGATGGGTTGGGATGCCTGCTTTAGGAGTGGCTTCCACCCTGATGGAGTTTTCTTTGGTAGTAGGAAAGAGCAGGAGAGGAAAACCTGCCACAATGTGCCCCTTGGAAGGTTGGCACTGGCCACGAGGAGGAAGAAATGTCCCTCAAAGGTCAGTGCTGTGTGGCCAGAGGTCACCCAAAGACTGTCTGTGATCACACCATGGCTTTCTGGTTCAAGGATCAGCTGGGGAGGGTTGATGAGACATGGCTGAAATGATGGAATTGCTTGGATAAGAGCAAGGTGGTGAACTGAGGTTGGTGTCTGCAGACTTCCAGGAAATAGGGTGAAGTGTGGGACACCATAGGAGAGAATGCAGAGGGTGCTGGCAAGAATGGCTGGCACCAACAGCGCTGAGGTTTTTGTCCTATTGGCTAGAGCTGATGGGGAGATGAGATGTAGGCATTGCAATGGGGCCTCTTTGCCTCCTTGCAACCCTGTGCAAACGGAGGTGTCATACCACTGTTCTTCTCATGGCCTCACACTGCCCACCACATGCCTTTGGGGAGAGTGGTG
>NW_023311077.1:0-3757 GCF_011077185.1 Oxyura jamaicensis | reverse complement strand
TCTCCTCTCCTCTCCTCTCCTCTCCTCTCCTCTCCTCTCCTCTCCGTCCCTGTCCTGTCATGTTTCTAAGAGTCCACTCCAGCCACTACTCCAGCACTAAACTTTCGTCCTCTCCAACTCTTGACTTCCTCTTCTTATACACTTGATTTCCAATTTTTACACTTGATCTTTTCCAATATTTTTGAATCTTCATATACTCTATTTTAACACTTATTTATGCTTGATATATTCCTTAATTTTTATAAATTTTCATTTACCTGCATTTAAATCCCATTTTATTCTTGATTTACTCTTCATTTACTCGTCATTTTCAGTACATTTACTCTTGGTTTTGTACTAATTTATTCTCAATATACTCTAGATTTACTGTCGTGTCAAAGTTTATTTGCTCTTCACTTACCATAGAGGGGGCATCCCATCCTGTCACCTTTGCTTTCTTCTTGAGAAAGAAGAAACATGGCCCATGCAGCCCCCTGCCCTGGGCCTGCCTCTCCCCTTGGCCTTGGCCCCGGCCTTGTCTCTGCTGGCAGCAGCGTTCTTGGCATGCGCTTCCTGGCCTCCCCTCGCCTGCGCACAGCTGCTGCCCACTCAGGCTGCTGGCACAAACGTGTCCTCAGAAGCAGCACCGGCGCTTGGGCTGCTTCTCCTGGCCTCCCCCACCCAACTGCACTGACTCCTTGTCTCTGCTGGGCCCCACCTTCCACACCCAAATGTCTTCCTTGGCTGCCAGTGCCCTTTCCCTGCCCCATGGCATGACAGAGCCATGGGTAGGACACGTTACCCTTAGGTGTTGTAGTGCCTGTTTGCTTTTTGGATGGCACTAAAAGATCCTTGACCAATGGTCTAGAGCCTTCTTCATTTCAGGTCACATCTCAGTGTCCTTCACTCTGCTTTGAGTGTTTGCTTTATCTCAGGGAGAAACTGGATTAGGTCTCCTTGATTAGTCTGAGGCCCAACACAATGCCTTTTGCCTCCTGCCATGACAGCACAATTCAAATAACTTTCCCTTCCTCTGTGCATTGATCTGATGGGTCATCTCACATTTTTCACCTTCATACCCATAGTTGGAAGGGGATGGATTCCCCAAGGGGGGCAAGTTGATGGGTTGTGTCCTATCTCTTTGAAGTTTCCTGTTCTTGAGTCTTGCAGCCTGAATTTGATGCAGATGACCCCGGACGGTAAATGGATGTTCAGCTGGCTACTAGGAACAAAGGAGAGTATCTTGGGTTCCCAATGGCCATTTCAACTTTGGGTCAGTCTCAGGAATTCACAGAAGAAGGGATGTGTCCTTGAAGGGGTTTGTGTGCTGGGCTGGACTGTAGTTGCAAGGATAAAGACCACTGCTGGCAGAGGAGGTGCCCTGGGAACTCCATCTGTCTCTACCTGAAATGACCGAAGGATTCTGGTCTCCTGGAGGTACCTTTTGAGAGATGCCAGACCATGGAAGTACCTCAAACACAACAGGGTCTCTGGTGGCTTCCCCTGACTGCTTATGGTCAGACAGCAAAGCTCTGCCTCAATACCCAGGAATTTCATTAGCACTTAACGAATAGAGCAACTACTCATCACTTCAAAGGATTCAATCCCTTCCATAAAATGTCACACCGTCTACTTTCTACCAGGAAGAAATGTGAATTTTCATGATGTATTTTCATTGCAGGAGAAGAAATACTGGTGTTCACCTGTCCTTGCTTTGTCGTCGCTTTGTCTATCACGGTGTGCTCCCCCACCTTCCAGGCACATCCACATGTCTTGATTAAAGAGTCCATGTGGAATGTCCCCTTTCCAGCTGCCTGTCTGGACCTATGCACTTCCCATGGTTCTCCTGGTTTGCCCTCCCCTTCCTCCTTGATCCTTCAGACCGCTCTCACCGCCCCAGTGGCTGCTTCCAGTTTCAGGTAGAAGCAGCCCAGATTGCCCACCTATCAGCAGTCTGTCTATTTTCATCCTTATCAAGAACCTCATCATGACCATTGAATTCATATGTTATGGATCAATGCTTACGGTATTCTTTTTAATTTCCTGTCTATCAGTATAAAATACTTCTTGTACAGTCATTCTTGTGGGAAGGTAAACCTCACAGGAGGCATACGAGATGAGGAGTTTGCTTTTTTATTAATAAATAAATAAATAAATAAATAAATAAATAAATAAATAATAATAATAAAAAAGCTGCATGTTCCTTGGTTGGCAATAGGAAAAGCCCTTCTGCACCTGTGTGCAGCCAGGTCTCTAAGGAAAGCAGGTAGGAGCTGATGCAAAGGGGCTGTAACATCCAGCTGTGCAGACTTGAGTGAAGGCTGGTGTAAGGAAATGAGAAGCAAGCGCCAGGTGGCCAAGGAGAGAAATGTCAGGGCTGGGGTGGTGAGGAGCAAGGTTGTCTATGCAGCGTCAGACCTCAAGAGTCTGCTTTTCCTCCCTATAAAGCTCTCCAAGGGAGATCAAGATCACTTAGGGAATAAAGCTCCAATCCAAAATTCAAATAAGTGCCTCCTTTAAGATGAGAAAAGATTTTTATGAGGTGCTTTTGGAAATCTTCCTCCTTTACTACACCATGAAAGCTCTCCAATTAGCTGTACAAGTCTTGAACAAAACTATGCAAGAGATGTTAGGAGTTTCTTCATTTGAACAAGTTCCATGGTGTCTCTTGGTGCTGAGGCTATGATGCTGAGGTACTGAGAGGAGAATGATGCAATTGCTTCAGAAAGTCAAGTCAGAAGGAAAAGTTGAAGTGCCTTGGAGTATTAATGGGCCCCACTGAGGGCTGTTACTAACAAAGCCACCCCAGGGACTTGTTAGTGCAGCTAATTGAGGCCATGATTAGAGACAGGCAAAGGCACTGTGCTGCAAAATGTCTTGGTTTGCTTTGATGAAGCAGAAGGGCCAAGGCCTACAAGCAGGTACTGGAGGGGAGATCCTGTACCCCATGTCTGGCTCAGGGCTTTTCCTGGGCATCTGTGGCATGGGGTGCGCAGTGTGATGCCATGAGAAGAACAGTGGTATGACACCTCCGTTTGCACAGGGTTGCAAGGAGGCAAAGAGGCCCCATTGCAATGCCTACATCTCATCTCCTCATCAGCTCTAGACAAAGGGACAAAAACCTCAGGGCTGTTGGGGCCTGCCATTCTTGACAGCACCCTCTGCCTTCTCCTCTGCAGGCTTCCCTGTGCTTTCCCACACTTTCACCTATTTCCTGGAAGTCTGCAGACACCCATCTCTGTCCACCACCTTGCTCTCATCCCAGCATTTCCATCATTTCCCCAATGTCTCGTCAACCCTCATCAGCTGATCCTTGAAACACCAAAGCCATGGTGTGATCATGGACACTCTTTGGGTGACCTCTGGCACCACAGCACTACCCTTAGTGGGACATTTCTTCCTTCTCATGGCCAGTGCCAACCTTCCAAGGTATACTTGGTGGCAGTTTTTTTCTCTTCTGCTCTTTCCTACTACCAAAGAAAGTTCCATCAGGGTGGAAACCACTCCCAAAGCAGGCATCCCAATCCATCAGGCTCCTTGCGGCCTGTCAGCCAACCAGACACAAGTCACCTCACCAGCATCTTCCAAGCCATGGGCCTGCTGCTGGCTTTGCAGCTTCTTGGCTAGACACAGCCAAGCCTTGTGCCTCCTGCTGTCCAGTCACGGACTCAAGCAGAAGGGGCAGGACAACCCATACTGGGGCCTTCTTTCTGTCTGGGTCCTCCTGGGTATGGAGGCAGAGGGGATCCCACACTCAGCATGCCAACCAGGTGCCTTC
>NW_023311076.1:0-1047 GCF_011077185.1 Oxyura jamaicensis | reverse complement strand
TGTTAGTTGCTAGTGGCCATGCAGCTGATGAATATTTTTAATTCCTAAACATCCAGGCTCCACAGAATATGATGGCAGATTTTTTTTATTTTTATTTTTTCCCTAGAGGGAGCCAGGAGCCTCCTGGAGAGCCCAGGTGATCAGCAGGGGCAGTATGAGCCTGGGAGACAACCGCAAAGCATGATCCTGTCCAAGGTGGAGTGACCACAGCTCAAGTGTTGTATGTGGTTGTGAGCAGGCAGAGAAGAGCTCTGCAACCCCAGGGCATACAGCAGTCCCAGCAAAGGAGTCTGGCGAGTGATTTGTTGCAGCCATGGGGCAATGGCAGTGACCCCATGAGCTAGGTCTGCCTCTATTTAACCCTAGTATCCTTGCAGACCTAAACTAAGCCCTCAACCAAACAGCTTGCCCATACCCTAGCCGCAGACCTGACACCCCAAGCAGAACACCAAACCCTCCCAATAAACATCTAATTAATCTCTCTCAACCAGAAAGCCGTAGTCCCCAGTGACATACATGAACAACTAACATCCAAAGCCTGTCTTCCTGTGCATTAAGCTTCTCACCTTTAAACCTTTTCCTGACTCTTCACTTTAGGTTCTTGATCCCTTGGGTCAGGGCAGGAACTCTGAGATTGCTGTGGAGTCACATGGCATTCAAAGATGAATGTGAGGGGCCATGTATTTTATCAGCTTGTAGGCCACAAGGAGGAGATGGGGGGGAATGCTCTGATAAGCTCAGCTTTGCCTCAGGATCTCCTACCCCAGCAGGAGCAATGTAACTGTGGAAGGGGCTGTGAGGTCACTTCTGTCCCTGCAGTTGATAGGGCAGCAGCAGGAACAAGTCACAGAAAGGCACTGTGAGTCAATTCTGTCTGAAGTAGCTGGCAGGTCACACTTTCATCAAGGATCTGTACTTTTTGGCTGACATCTGCCAGTGGTCCTGGTAGGCAAGCAGAAGGCACCTGATGGTCATGCTGACTGTGGGATCCCCTCTGCCAACATACCCAGGAGGACCCAGACAGAGAGAAGGCCCCAGTATGGGTTG
>NW_023311075.1:0-16624 GCF_011077185.1 Oxyura jamaicensis | reverse complement strand
GGAAGTCTTCAAAAGACGTTTAGATGTAGAGCTTAGGGATATGGTTTGGTGGGGACTGTTAGTGTTAGGTTAGAGGTTGGACTCGATGATCTTGAGGTCTCCTCCAACCTAGAAATTCTGTGACTCTGTGATTCTGTGATTTAACAACACTTTACTTGCTAGTCTAAGATTCTTTACATTATGTAAAGACTTACAAGGAAGGATGTAAATCAATAAATGAAATTAGAAAATACCTGGGAAAAACGTTAATAAAGCTGAATGGGAACAAGTTTACTTTATATTATTTAAATAAGTATATATATATCTAATTTGTTATGCAATTAGGGTATGCATTTCTGTAAATCACAATAAGAATAAGCTACAAAAATAGCTATGTGGATTTTCGGAATGGCAAAACAATGGAGAATATGTAAGAAGACCGCTGTCTAAAGTTTAGCTCTTTTTTTTTTTTTTTTTTTTTTTTTTTTTAAATATATATATATATATAACCCTGTATTTCCACTAGATTATCACAGTCAGCATAAATTGATTTATGAGGTGAGCTCATTGGAAGCTTGCTTTGTTATAGTCAGTTACCAATGACATCATCCTCAAGGAACAAAGAATCAAGTCCTTTAGGTTCTCTGCTGTGTTTTGTTTATACAAATATGCATTGTACGTGCAGGCATTGTAATGCAGTAGCATAATACATTGGCCTTTGGGGCAAAACCATTTACAATTTAACTACATGCTGCTTTCATTAGTAGTTAAAAAATCTCATGAGAACATTTTATTTTTATTTTTTTTTATTTTTTTTTTTTTTTACTGTTAGATTTGCACATATTTCTCTAGAGCTCCTTTTTTCTTACAACACCTAACTTTTGGCTCTTCAGTACCTTAGAAATTCTCCTTATACCCATGTCTTCTCTTTATTCTTTCCCTTTTATTTTTTTATATATGTCCAAATATATATTCCCTTTTATTTTTTTATATATGTCCAAATAAATTCTACTTATCAACATACCCTGAGATGTATTACTTTTTCAAGGGCTTTCGTGGTGTGGGGAAGCATTTACAAACCAACCAACCAAACAAGCAAACAAAAAATACGTTTGACTTCTTTAGATGAAGGGTACATGTCCCAGTGGAGTGAAGGAAGCGAAAAGTCAGAGTTCTTGCTGAATGTGACACATCACTTGATTCAGAACCTTAATATCCATGTAATGCTCACTTTCTCACTAGGGAGACTTAGAAGGAAAAAATAGGTTTCATTTTAGATCATATAGGACAGCAGTTTTACAGTGATGAAAAAAAAGCTAAAATCAAACTTGCTCAACTTCCTTAAAATAAACAGAGCTGAACAATCTTAAATCAATTCTGAATTTGGCTTGTATAGTGTAGAACTGGTATACTTCCGAATAAAATAGTTTTTCATATATGAAAGAAACCTCAGAGAGCATGCAGATAAATTCTCAGATCTTTCTTAAGCATTTTTTGATTCTGTAAGTTTATCTTGTACATCTTTATTCCTTGCTTTTTCCACTGCAGTTCTCTGCAGGCCATTGATCAGGAGTATGATTTTTATTTATTTGTACTCTCAAGAGTATGCAATCTGTGTAAATTATGTTCATGACTTGCACAGTGTTCTGAACTGCCTACTCTTTCTGTGTTTTATGCACCATGAATTTGGCTCATGACTGGCTAACGTGTAAGACTGTAGTTCAGATCATTTTAAACTGTGATCCTAGATCCATAATAATTTTCTGGTGGACCTTTTATGTAGAGGGTGTTGTTTTATATATGATTCAGCCAGCTGTGTTCCAGTGGCTGCCTGACACTGACTGTGTCCAAAATGCATATAATGCCCTGTGTTAGGATTTGAAAGCTCTTTTGTGGAAATTTCCTTGCCTGAAGTGCTCACATCTGAGGAGCTGGGGATTTAGCTGTTGCATAAGTTCTGTTGCAGGCCAGGGACGAAGCATAATATCATCTATTGTAAGTGTATGTAACGCTGGGTGTACAAGTACTCTACATCATAGCTAATCATATAGTAAGATGACACTTTGAAGCACCATCTGATCAGCTACATATCTATTTATTTATTTTTTAGTGTGTAATAATGATCACAGTGGAAATACAGAAATAAGAATTTAAATACCAAAAATGGCTACTGTCTACTACAGGGTACATATGTAGTCTCCCGTACCAATGTTTTTTGACAGCAAAGTCTGTGATGTAGTTACTTTTGAAGCTTCTGCTCAGCTCCATCCAATGTATCCTACTTGGCACTTTATCTAGAATTTAGAGTGAACACAGAAGTGACCACCTATGCTTGAGAATAATCTTACTCACAATTTAAGGGGCTGATTTAGAAGTGTCACATGTAAGACTGACTGACTTGACTACAGGCCAATTACCCCCACCCTCTCATCTGTTGATTTGAGTGGGCATTATTTTATTTTTTTTCTAGCCTGTGTTCCCATTTTAGTTTTTCCTGAGAACTAGAGACTGGCTAAGTAGAAGGATGGTTATATCAGGTTATTAATGTGAAGATTAGGCTGATGCTGAACATACATCTGCACAATGGATCTGGGAAGAATTCCCCTTTTTATAAAATAAATATATAAGTTGTCTAACTGGTTCCAAAATGTATCATGACATAGAACATAGGAGGGAACTGGTAAGATGCTCACTGCAAAGAGGCAAGTATTCACTCTTGCATGTCAACAAGAAAAGAATATGAAGAAGAGGGGTTTTAGGCAGCTTTCTTTGCAATTTGTGTTGGCTTTTTTTTTTTTTTTTTCTGTTTACTTGTACATACTATGCAAAATGTGTTCTTTTTCTCAATAAATTATTCATTGTTATGTTTGGTTTTATTAAGGGAAAAAAAAAGGGGGGGGGGGGGTATTTTCCAGTATTTTCCAGAACAATTCTCTTTCTCTCTCTCCCTATCTCTCTCTCTCTCTTTTCTAATTGAAACAACAACAACAAAGCAATATACTATATGCTGTTCATAAATAAGCTAGAGTAAGATATGTTATTGTACTAACTGTCTGCCTTCCTACACACACATGTTGTTACACACATTCTTGTATGTGGGATTATTTTAAGGACAATGGGGAATTATATAAAACCTTTTTGTTTGTTTGTTTATTTGTTTATTTTTAGTTTTAGTTTTTAATTTGATGATGAGACAGTTTATGAAAGCAGAGTGACTTAGTGGCTGTTGTTTTATGAGACTGACTTACATTCCCAATAAACACAAAAACTATAGTGTCTATTTTTCTTTTATTTCCCCCCCTTTGGCTCGATTCACCTGTATTTGATTAGGTACAGAGAGATAAAAGCATGTTACAGTAATTTTCACAACAAAAATGCTGAATTAAAGAAAGGTTTCAGTTTCTCACAGTTTTCTTTCTAGAGGCTCCAGGCAGCTGCTAATCATTATGTTTGCAATATTAAAACAAGGCCCCAGGTTAGTTTGTGCTGGTTCATTTACAAGAATGTTCTGTATTTGATTAGACTCATATGGTTTATAAGGATGTCAGGTAGAAGCAATAGGGCCATTTATTTCTTTATGTCATTAACTATCTGTTCTCTATTAGACCATTTACATTTCTGGAAAAAAGCAGAAATGGAGCTATACATCCTAGCGATAATAGTCCTAACATGCAGTTACACTGTTAACTATCACCTCTTTCCATTAACAAAATATTTTCAGGTGGCTTTTGTTTTGGGTATGTTGTATGTCTTTAGAGTCTAACAATCAGTTTCTAATGGCAGTAAAAACAGTTTTAAATGACAAGAGAATTATAAAATTGCCAGAAAATGAATCATAGAATCCAAGTTGTTTTCTCCCTTCATTTCCACATTTCTAAGACTTTGACTTGCTTGGCTGTATTTAAATCATTTTTAGATAACAAACAGACCAAAAAAAAAGGTAACTCAGGTCTGCTTAGCTCATGCAAAGTCCAGCACAAGATGGCACTTAAGTGGATCACTGTGAATTCTGGAGCTGATATATAACTCTGGTGTCAATGTGAAATTGAGCTGAGATGTACAAAAATCTGAGGTCCTATCTTTATCAGTGCCTTGTCTATTAGAGAAGAATACTATTGGGTAATGATGCTGTGGCAGGCAGAAAAGTTACTTTATGGTTTAGTTTCTGAGGCAGATGTACATACAATAGCATGTCCTCAATTGGAAGGGACACACTGAGGCCAACTCTTGGATCCCAAAAATCAGACCATGTGCCCAAACACTTCTTGAACTCTGGCAGGCTTGGTGCTGTGACCACTTCCTTGGGGAAATGCCCAAGCTTATGTCCAGATGAACAGCATGATGTTTTTAAATAATAAGGAAAATAAAACAAATAAATAAACCAAAGAACAATATTACTTTCTTACTTTCCGTTTCTAACACCACCTGCTTTTATATAGAACATAATGCTGTATCAGCATTGCACTTTTTTTTTTTTTTTTTTTTTTTTTCTTCCTGAAACTGCTTTAAGCAACAGATGGCACTGGCAATGATACCTAATGCTAATTTGGCTAATGGTCTCTGTTATGAAACCCTTGACCTCAGCTTGAAGCTTTGCCAAGCTTTAACCATTTTGGACAAAATTTTAAAGCAGTATGCATGCCTTTGTTTAAAGGGCATAAAATATAGCCAAACTCCTTGCAGTTATGTCATTTCAGATGTTAATTTAGAAAAAAAAAAAAATAATAATAAAAAAACTACAACAGTGTTTGCTAATATTCAGGCTACAGTGTATAGATGAAATGCCCTTTGAGTTTATAAGAAACCTTGCTCAGATTCGAAAAAAGTAAAACTGTCTGAAATTACAGCTCAGACAATATCAGAAAAGACCTACTGGGGGCTGACTCCTAAATTATTTTACAGTGCTCATTGTGAATACATTTCCATAGAGCTCCCATGGGCTGTGGGAAACAGGCATTTTCTGTTCGGGAGATGAGCAGTGCCTTTTCTGTAATTTTCTTTTTAGGTGGCTAGTATAATGCCAAGAGTGGGGAAACTAGAATTTGATGGATGTTATTCAGTCTGCTGATTCCTGTGCAAGGGGCTGGTTGCCCTATTAATCAGTGGGGTGCTTTCTGGGTGGAGCATGAGAAGACTGAAGTTGTGCCACTTAGAGGAGGCATGCTGAAAAACTGAGAGATGAAATGGCAGAAAAAAGGGTTTAGGGGAGCAATCAGGACACAAACGATCAGAGGAGCTGTAAGCAAAACGATAGAAATGTTCCTGCTGTTTAGACACATTTCTATTCAGGATATAGTTTCAAAGTGATAATTTCTCTTTCAGTTCGGTTGTACTCAGTGCAATCTACCACCAGAAGGTATCTTGCTCTATATCTCAAAATATACACAGAATAACAGATAAAGAGTTAGTCATCTGTAAGTCTGTGTCTATGGTTGAAAACTGGGTAGTACTGGGACAGAGATGAAAATAGCTCTTTAAGGAATCAAGGTCCACAGTCCACTAGAGGCACTATGGGGTGGGATTGGGCAAGATATTCATTTGAGGCACTGGGCAATTTTGTGGTATTGACCTTAGAAACTTTTTCTTCTTCTTCTTTGCAACAGCACTTTCCTCTTCTTCAAGGTAAAAGGGATTTTCCGGTAGATAAGTCTCCTTATGTGCTATCATAGAATCTCACTTGGATGGTTTGTGAACCTAATGCAGCTTCAGAGCCGTGGAATGGCCAGGCAGAAGGAGAATGGCAATGCACTGTTCATAGCAGTTAACCAGACAACATGGCAGTTTCCTGTAAACTTACTGCTGACAGGCCTAAGCATTTAGTGGAAGTCTCTGTATTTCAAAAAAAAAAGTGGGATTTTGTAGTGATTGTATTTACTTTTTAGAAAAGAAATAACAAATAAAATAGTAGAAAATAAATTTAAAAGTAAAATTGAAGCATTTAAAAGATACGCAACTCCAGAATGTCATGTGGCAGTCATTACTTACATCATCACAGAATTTCTTTCTCATTTATTTACTTCCTTTAATTTAACAGATCAATGAAGCTGATATTATTATCTGATAGATATTCAATGCTTTTATCATGATAAGATTTGGATACCGGGGTTTATGTAACTCTTTTGTATTCACTTGAATTCATAAAATCATTTGTGTTTCCATGCTTCACAGTCCATACTGAAGCCCAAGAAAATCCTCCTACATACACAACAGGAAAGGGAAGGGAAAGAAAGGGGGATGGAGAAGGGGAACAGGAAGGGGAAGGAGAAGGGGAAGGGGGAGAGAAAGGAGAGGGGGCAGAGAGGGAGAGGGAGGGGAGAGAAGGAGGGGAGGGATAAAGAAAGAGAAGGAAGGAGACAGAGAGAGAAGGAAAGAAACAGAAAATTGTAGGTTTATGTGAAGTACAGTACTACACTTCATACTTAAGTCAAGATAGGATAGAGGTGTGGAGGGACAGTCACACTTATTTCTATATACACACTGTGATAATATATTTCCTGTGAAAGCAGGCTCTCAGAAACTGAACATCTCTTTGTCTGTCTTATACTTTTAAAGTTTACAGTGAAAAAAAAAAATACAACAGAAGGACAATGTACAACTAAAAATTGGAAGTATTTGCATATTCTTTCTCTCTGTATATGTCAAAATGTATATTAATCACAAAGTTTTGTGCAGGTATAAATGTATACATGTTTTTAATAATAGTCCTTGCCATAATATCTATGTCAGTTATAACTTAATTTATTTCCTAACACAAGATATTTAAAATCTGACATACCATCCTAACATAAGGTATAAAGATGAAGCTGGCTTCACCCCTTTTCTCTCTGTTTCACATTATTCCACTGACTACAAAAGAGGAATGGTAGTTTATGAGGCAGATGAGGGTTGAAAATGATTAAAATGAAATAACTAAAATCTTCATTTGGAGTGTAGTTTTTTTACCAGCAAGTGCAGTAAATTAGGATTTTTTTTTTCTTTCTTTTTTTTTTTTTTTTCTTTCCAGAATGGGATTTGGTAATTCAGGTGGTCTGTGCATATAATATAGCTCAAAACATGGCCAAGATATGGAAGTATTCTTGTTCCCTGTTCATTTGGAAACAAATGAAAAATCTGTTATAAACTGATTAGTGAAGCAATAAGAAAAAGAGTTAAAGTTTAAAGACAAGATAATCAATGAAGTCTTAAAGCCAGTAGTGCAGTAGTGCTGTGTCCAGCACCTCCCCTCTCCACAACCCATCCCCCCTCCACCCCTCCCCCACCCAGAGGAAGCATTTTTCTGTCCTTTAGCTAAAGTACTTGTGTGACTTATATGACACATATCAAACTTATTAAACATTTTCAGAGAATAAGTAAGTAGAATATTAAGAAGAATTGAAATCTGGACTTCATGAACCAGCGTAGGGAAGGATATCATATTAGAAGATGGTTTATAGAAGTCAGATGTTGATAGGTTGTGTTGATAGGTTGTACAAAGTTTGTACAAAGGCTCTGTTGTACAAGGCTTTTATTTCCAAAGCATGTGGTTTATTACTAATCCTGATGTGTTCAAATGACCTTCTCATGGTAATACAACGAAACATGTCAAGCATCTGACTTTGTGGTAGGTGGGAACTTTAACATTTTTGTCATTTTAATATGTTGTTCTCCACATACTGAGAATTAAGCTTCAATGGTAAAGATTCAATGCATCCTCATTCTAGCTGATCTCAGATCCTACAGACAGATCTGAGATGGATCCAGAAGTGTACATCCTGATCAATACACTAAAATAAGCACTAGAATAAGAGAAACTTGACCATAATGCCTCTAAGAACTTTGTGCAGAGAGATAGGTACTTCTTAAGAACAGTTCAGACCTCAGCTGGTAATGGCATAATGTAGTCTGAGCTTAGGCATTATCATTATGTCTGTGAAACTACTGAGAATTTATCTTGGTCTTTGAGCTAATTTTTCAGATGACAGTTCCCTTGACCGGTAAAAAGTACAGAAAGTTAACAAATAGGTGACCATAGACAATTGTGGCATTTCCACTTATCAGAAACATGTCTCATATAAACCCCTCTGGGACATAGCTCTCTACTTTCTTTTTCAAAAATTGGGTTAGAATCAGACATTTATTCAGAAAATATTCTCAGGAGAAATGAGATATTTTTTGCTTCCATCTTTTATGCAATATTCCACTGCTTATAAACTTCTTATATGGGATGGGGGTGACTGAAGGTATTACTTCGCATCCACCTGCAGAGATCCAAACTGCAGTTTTTGCCACTTTCAGAAAAATGCAAAACTCCGCTGACTGTGGTCCTCAGAAAGCCAAAAAAAGTAGTAACTGAATGAAAATCTTCAAAATTCTTTATTGAAGCTGACTCTTCATCAAAAACATTCTATAAAATTCATGTTTTGTACTTGAAGTTATCATATTGTAATTGTTTTGGAGCAGGGACTAAAGTTTTTATTTTTGTACATGTTCAGGAACCTATAAAATAATGCAGAATGTAACTTCTGAACACACAACTTATTCTTGGAGGAAAATATGGACTGTCATGAAATACCACTGACATTCAGAAAGTTCAGGGTGCAAAATTTCCTTAAGCAATTTATTTTTAAGAACGTGAAGAATTATTACCACTTTTTATGTGATAGCAAGTATTTGAGATGTTTTGGATTATATTTGGATAGGCACCAGAATGCTAGTATAAAAATTACTCTGGCAAATCAGAATAATAAAAATAAAGAAAAACAAAGAGATTGAATCTCTGTTGAGGTTCACAGTAATGTCTCAGCTATAGAACAGTTTATATATTTGAACCAAAACATTACCATACTCTTTCTTTTCTCCATTAGAAATGTATAATTATGTGATAACAATAATATGGAGTTTGTATGTGGCAAATGAAATGAGAGAGTCATCGTGCAGGTATAATGAAAATAAAATCATAACACTCTATTCCTGAAGGAGCTCTCACTGCCAGGCAGCAAAATTCAGGCAGCAAAATTAAAAGTACATAGAGTAGGAAAGAGAATCTTGGGTGTTGGGGTTTTGGGAAGTTAAGTGGGGGGGGGTGTAGGAGGAGGAGGTGGGGTATGTGAAAAAAAACAACAACAACAACAAAAAAACAAGCAACATCATCAAAACAAACAAACAAACCTAAACAAAAAAGACAACCAAAGAGATTATGTTTGGAAATTGGTTAGATTGTTAAATCAAATGTTCACAACCTTTCTGTAGCTTAGCTTCACCTGATGAAGTTAGAAATTCTCCATACATCTTTAAATTTCACAACGCTGGTACAGGTTCTTCAGAACCTATACTCTTAAGCTCAACACTGTGCCTTGCCTTTTTAGTGCTTGAACCACACAGGTAGTGTCTTGCTCTTTGGCTGGGAACCACTGATATCAAATTGAACAGGGGAAGCAACAGTGGTAAACAGAAAAAATAAATAAAATAAAATAAAATGAAATAAAATAAAATAAAATAATAAAATAAAATAAAACATTCTTAATACTCTAGTAGTATTCTCTTTCTTTCTTAGAAAATCCAAGCTAGATGTCTATAAAGCTAATTGGACACCCTCTGAGGGGTGTCCTTATAAGAGATAAAAGAGAAAAAAACTCCTTTCTTTAATTCAAAATTTAAGGGCAAAAACGTATTCTAGAAAGAATATCTGAAAATGCCTACTGGATTACATTTGTTTCAAATGATTTACATGGGACAATTACCAGTCAGGTCTTGCTCTACATAGTGTTACTTATTTGCACCACCACATTTCACAAAGGTACAAACCAAGCTAAGAACATTGTAGGCTAATATAAAAGCCTTTTGCAAAGGCGATCAGCTCCGGGGCAGACGTGCTCTGCAGCAGAGCAGGGGACCGAGGCGGGCAGGGCTTTTTGTCCGGCATCGAGGCCACTCGGGGGAGCCGCCGGGACCCGGCAGTCCTCGCGAGGGAGGCTGACGAGGCGAGGGCGGAGCCAGCAGCGCCCCCTCCCGGGCTGTTTAAAAGTTGCCCCGAGGGAGCGCGAGCGACCAGGACGGGCAAACAGGGCGTGGCGCGTCGAAGGGCGTGGCGAGGCAGTTTGCGCGGCAGTTCGCGCGGGCAGGGTGAGCGGGGGGCCCATCGTCGCTCTGTTGCAGCTGCCTCTCCCTCCGGTGCTTGCAACCTGCTTGCGTAGAACCTGACCATGGTATCAACCAGGCAGAAAACCGTGGCCTCCGTATCTCGTGCGGCATCTCCAGCCACGGTCACCAGTGTGGCTACTCAGATGGAGGGCTCGGGGAAACACGCAGCCGTCCAGGTCCTGGGCTGCAGAGTGTGCCCCAGCCTTCTGTTGGTCTCCGACAGCAGTGGAGGGTATGCCTGTGGGAGGTGTGCCCAGGTTGAAGAACTGTTCAGCCAGGTAGCGGAGCTCTGGGAGGAGGTGAACAGGCTCAGGATCATCAGGGAATCAGAGATGGAAATTGACTGGTGGAGGTGCACTCTACCCTCTCTGAGGCAGGCTCACGAACCTGCCACACAGGCGTCTCCTGTTATGCAGAAGACGGAGGTTCCCTCCTCCTGCCAGGCAGCGGGAGGAGACCTAGATCAAGGGGGGGAATGGAGGCAGGTGCCTATTCGGGGTGGTAGGCGAGCCCTCTCTCTGCCCACCTCACCTTCTCATCTACCCTTAAATAATCGATATGAAGGACTAGAACAAGACAATCTGAATGACATAGTAGATAAAAACCCGTCCCAGTTGGAGGGGGCGCCTAAGACAAGGCGACCTACACATCTCATTGCCACATCATCCTTCAAAAAAGAAAGAAGGGCTATTGCTTTGGGGGGCTCCCTTCTGAAAGGGACAGAGGGACCGATATGCCGACCGGACCCAACCCGCAGAGAAGTCTGTTGCCTCCCTGGGGCTCAGGTGAGAGACTTTGCCACGAAAGTCAAGCGCCTGGTACGGCCCACTGACTACTACCCGCTACTGGTCTTTCAGGCTGGTAGCGATGAAGTAGCAACGAGAAGTCCGAAGGCGATCAAAAGAGACTTTAGGGATTTGGGGCGACTACTTAGAGGATCAGGGGCACAGGTTGTGTTTGCCTCTGTCCTTCCGATAGGGGGGATCGAAGCTGAAAGGCGTGCTGTTCACATAAACTCGTGGCTTCGAGACTGGTGTGACCGGCAGAATTTTGGGTTCTTTGATCACGGGAAGGTCTATGCTACACTGGGCCTGATGGCACCGGATGGGATGCGCCTCTCTCGGAGAGGGGTAAGGATCTTTGGTCAGGAGTTGGCAGGGCTGATAGATAGGGCTTTAAACTAGAGTCAAAGGGGGAAGGGGCTAAAACCAGGCACGCCGGTGAAGACCTAAGGGATGGTACGCTAGAATCAGAGGGGCTGTGTGCCAGTGAGGTCCTTCGGTCAGATCCACAAGGTGCTGAGTGTAAGGAGACGCACCTGAAGTGCTTCTACACGAACGCACGCAGCATGAGGAATAAAATGGATGAGCTAGAAGTCCTGGCCCAGTCCCGCAACTACGACATCATCGGCATAAGCGAAACCTGGTGGGATGAGTCCTGTGACTGGGGTGTTGCGATAGATGGTTACAGGCTCTTCAGGAGGGACAGGCAGGGTAGGCGAGGTGGTGGGGTGGCGATGTGTGTGAAGCAGGGGCTGGACTGTGTGGAACTTCAGGTCGGCAATGGCAAAGTTGAGAGCCTCTGGGTAAGGATCAAGGGACGAACGAATAAAGGGGATGTCGTTGTGGGAGTCTATTACAGACCGCCTGGCCAGGACGATAGCGCCGATAAATTATTCTTTAGAGAACTAAGAGAGGCCTCGAGATTAACTCCCCTTGTCCTTATGGGGGACTTCAACTTGCCAGACGTTAACTGGGAGTGCCACACGGCTGACACGAGCAAGTCCAGGAGGTTCATGAAGCACCTAGATGATAACTTCTTGGTGCAGGTGCTAACGGAGCCAACTAGGAAAGGTGCCCTCCTAGACCTGTTGCTAGAAAACAGAGAGGGTCTGGTGGGAGATGTGGTGATTGGTGGCCGCCTTGGTCATAGCGACCATGAAGTGGTTGAGTTCAAAATTTACGGTGACAGAAGGAAAAGTGCCACCAAAACCTCATCCCTAGATATGGGGAAAGCGGACTTCAGGCTGCTCAGGGAACTAGTCAGCAAGGTCCCCTGGGAAACTGCTCTTGAAGGCCTCGATGTCCACCAGAGCTGGTCATTCTTTAAGCGATGCCTCCTAGAAGCACAAGATCAGGCAATTCCTAAATATCGCAAGTCAGGCAGGCGGGGCAGGAGGCCGGCGTGGCTGACCAGGAACATTCTAATGGAGATTAGGCGGAAACAGAGAGTGTTTCGCTACTGGAAGGAGGGCCAGGTGTCATGGAAAGAATACAGGGATGCTGTTTGTGTTTATAGGGAGAAAGTTCGTGTGGCCAAAGCACACCTAGAGTTGAAGCTGGCTGTGTCTGTGAGAGAAAACAAAAAGTTTTTTTTTAGATATGTGAATGGAAAAAGGAGAACTAAAGAATACATAGGGCCGCTCCTTGATAGGGAAGGTCTCCTCACAGACAATGACATAGGCAAAGCAGAGACGCTTAACGCCTTCTTTGCCTCTGTCTTCATTGCCGATGATGGGCTTCGGGACCCAGGGTTCCCCGAGCTGGAGGACCGGGAAGGTGGGGATGACAAACTCCCAACCGACCCTGAACGTGTGCGGGATTTGCTACTCCACCTGGATCCCTACAAGTCCATGGGTCCAGATGGGATTCATCCCCGGGTGCTGAAAGAGCTGGCGGATGTCATCGCGGAACCTCTCTCAATTATTTTTCAACGATCCTGGGAATTTGGAGAGGTCCCGGTAGACTGGAAGCTGGCAAATGTTGTGCCGATTTTCAAGAAGGGTCAGAAAGAAGACCCTTGCAATTACAGGCTTGTCAGTCTCACGTCAGTGCCTGGTAAAATCATGGAGAAGATGGTTCTCGAACTTATTGAGGCGCACCTGGGGGACAAAGCAGTCATTGGTCCCAGCCAGCATGGGTTTGTGAAGGGTAGGTCCTGCCTAACTAACCTGATTTCCTTTTATGATAAGATCACCCGTATGGTGGACCAAGGGAAACCAGCTGATGTGATTTTTTTGGACTTCAGCAAGGCTTTTGACACGGTCTCCCATAGGATCCAACTGGACAAAATGTCCACCATACAGCTAAATAAAAACATCATACAATGGGTGAGCAATTGGCTAACGGGCAGGGCCCAAAGGGTTATGGTGAATGGGGCTGCGTCAGGCTGGCGGGCGGTCACCAGTGGGGTCCCTCAAGGCTCCATTTTAGGGCCGGTACTTTTCAATATTTTTATAAACGATCTGGATGTAGGAATAGAAGGTATTTTGAGCAAGTTTGCTGATGACACCAAACTTGGAGGAGTCGTGGACTCGAATGAGGGTGGAAAGGCCTTGCAGAGGGATCTGGATAGGTTGGAGAGCTGGGCGATCACCAACCGTATGAAGTTCAATAAGAGCAAGTGCCGGGTCCTGCACCTGGGACGGGGAAACCCTGGCTGCACGTACAGACTGGGCGATGAGACGCTGGAGAGCAGCCTAGAAGAGAGGGATCTGGGGGTTGTGGTAGACAGCAAGTTGAATATGAGCCAGCAGTGTGCCCTGGCAGCCAGGAGGGCCAACCGTGTCCTGGGGTGCATCAAGCACAGCATCGCTAGTAGGTCAAGGGAGGTGATTGTCCCGCTCTACTCTGCGCTGGTGCGGCCTCACCTCGAGTACTGTGTGCAGTTCTGGGCACCACAGTATAAAAAGGACATGAAACTGTTGGAGAGTGTCCAGAGGAGGGCTACGAAGATGGTGATAGGCCTGGAGGGGAAGACGTACGAAGAACGGCTGAGGTCACTGGGCCTGTTCAGCCTGGAGAAGAGGAGGCTGAGAGGAGACCTCATCACAGTCTACAACTTCCTCGTAAGGGGGTGTCGAGAGACAGGAGACCTTTTCTCCATTAACACCAGTGACAGGACCCGCGGGAACGGGGTTAAGCTGAGGCAGGGGAAATTTAGGCTTGACATCAGGAGGGGGTTCTTCACAGAGAGGGTGGTTGCACACTGGAACAGGCTCCCCAGGGAAGTTGTCACTGCACCGAGCCTGTCTGAATTTAAGAAGAGATTGGACTGTGCACTTAGTCACATGGTCTGAACTTTTGGGTAGACCTGTGCGGTGTCAAGAGTTGGACTTGATGATCCTTAAGGGTCCCTTCCAACTCAGAATATTCTATGATTCTATGATTCTATGATTCATAGAAGGAACTTACCTGTTGCAAAAAAACTTAGTCCTTATTTTGAAATAGACAACTAATACATTCATTTGTATGACCAAAAGTAATAAATAATTAATTAAATATAGAGGGTTGGAAATAAATGACAAAATGTCACAAAAATGATCGTGCAGTTACGTGGTGCACAGTGTAGGAATGCATACTTGGCTAAGTGACACAATAGCTCTAATTAGAAGCTGGTGGGTGTTGATTCTGACCCTTTCCTGATCTTCTGCAAATGAGTTGTTTAAACTTGAAGAGGCAAAAGATCTCTAAATTATTTTGATTTAGAAATTTCACTGTATCAAAAACCACAATTTCAGAATCTACTTATACATCAATTTGCATGGAAAAGTCCACCATTTTTTTACATATGTCTTTTCTTTTAAAGTAAATATTTTTTATTTATTTTAAGAAGGAGAGAAATAAGTGATAGAATATCCAATAGGCTAATGACATTGGTACTTATGTGGGACTTGGAGACTGAATTAGTTCTTGATCTCTTTATGAACACGGATTCATATTTATCTCTCCTGTGTATATGCTGTCCACATTTTTTTGTCTCTCCTCCTCTCCCCCTTTTTTTTCTTCCCTGAAATCTCAGCCTTTACTTTGACTGACAGCTTTTTAATAAAAACTGACACATATTCTAAAATTTTGCTCATTTGAAATTGCAACATTTCTCATTCATAAATGTTTTGAACGGCTTTACCTGTTTTACGGCTTTACCTGATAACATGCATTTGTATATCCTGTAAATTGAATAAAGGAAGTCTAGGTTGGTTGCTAAGTAGTCTGTTTTGTACTAAAATCCTTAGAGTAGATTGGTGTGTAATGATTTACTTAAAAGTGACAGGAATTGTGGAAGTTGGTGGCAGTGTTTAATCAACTATGTGACTAATTCTCTAGGCTGAATTCACAAATGATATATATTTAATATTTTTATCTTGTATATATGATTCTTAAGGCCAAAGAATTAAAAGATATACATTATATATATGTATTTCCCTTTTGGTCTGAAATACAGACCTTGGTCTGTGACCATAGCAGTGCTCACCATGGAAATAGCAGCATGTCTGGGCTTACGTTTACTGTTAACACCAGACTCTAGGACAAACTCTGTTCAAAAATAGAAGGAGTACTAGCCAGGGTTCTGACATATCTTCCAGCATATTTAATGAACCTCTGTAAATTAGGCTAGTCTGTGTCTTGCCACCACTGATGTTGGCTTAGAGTAGAGGAATTTTATTTTATTTATTTACTTATTTATTTTACAGACCTTTGCTGATTCTCCAAGTTTCTTCTCTGTTTCTTCTCAGAAACAACAACAAGAAAAACATATTTGCAGGTGGAGGCATATGTCTGTGAAGCATTTGTTTATCACCATTGAGTCACTAGTGTTTTCTTGGAGAGGCATAGGATGAAAATGTTCTTGGAAAACTGTTAAAAAAAATCAGTTTCTTACACTTACAAAGTTGCCTAATAACATTTCAATTAATGCTTGTATGGAAAATTGACAAGAGTGTTGGTGTAATTATGTTTTGGGAACCTTGTAGATGTGGTCCTTCTCTGACAGGCAGCTTTCTAACCACACATCTCCCAGCCTGTAGCGCTGTTTGGGGTTGTTGTGCCCCAGGTGCAGGACCCGGCACTTGGCCTTGTTGAACTTCATACTGTTGGCCTCGGCCCATTGGTCCAGCCTATCCAGATCCTCCTGCAGAGCCTTCCTACCCTTGAGCAGATTGACACACGCACCTAACTTGGTGTCGTCTGCAAACTTGCTGAGGGTGCACTTGATCCTCTCATCCAGATCATCAATAAATATGTTAAAGAGGACTGGTCCCAGTACTGAGCCCTGGGGGACTCCACTAGTGACCGGCCTCCAACTGGATTTAACTCCATCCACCACAACTCTCTGGGCCCGGCCATTCAGTCAGCTCTTAACCCAATGAAGTGTATGCCAGTCCAAGCCAAGAGCAGCCAGTTTCTTGAGGAGAATGCTGTGGGGAACAGTGTCAAAAGCCTTACTGAAGTCAAGGTAGACCACATCCACAGCCTTTCCCTCATCCACTAAGCGTGTCACCTTGTCATAGAAGGAGATCTTGTTCGTCAAGCAGGACCTGCCCTTCATAAACTCATGCTGACTGGGCCTGATCGCCTGCTTGCCCTGCAACTGCTGCATGATGACACCCAAGATAATCTGCTCCATGAGCTTGTCTGGCACTGATGTTAAACTAACAGGCCTAGCAGACCTAGGGAAGTGATTGTGCTCCTGTACTCAGTTCTGGTGAGGCCACATCTCAAGTACTGTGTTCAGTTTTTGGCCCCTC
>NW_023311074.1:0-1461 GCF_011077185.1 Oxyura jamaicensis | reverse complement strand
GTGGTTTTAAAGTCAGAAGTGGTGGAAGCGGCAGGCTGGCAGCCCGAAGTGGTAGTTTCTGTCCTCACTTCCATCAGTCTACGTGCTTTTGGCTCTTATTTGCTTGTTTTTTCCAACTTCCCTGGTTGAGCAGTAGGGAAAGCAATACCATTGTACCCCAGGGAGTTGTGAAAACTCTTAATTTTGCATGTCGTGTATTAATTTGTTTCTCCCCTTGGTGAAATAAAACTTGGTATATTCTGGAGGGTGTCACTCGCCATCCTGGAAGGCCGCGGGTTTGTGCCAAGTGTTCCCAAATCTGCATTATTACTCTGAGGAGTGTGTGGATGCATCGGAATTGATCTTGAAATGATACGAAGTTGTGTGTTTGTGCATTTACAGATTGCGGCATACAAATTTACCCCTAAGAACTGCTAATCTTCTTGAGTTGAAACTGCTTTTTAAAAGAGGAATTTTATTCTTTTTTTTAATGTCTAATACATAGCTCTTTGGCGATCGTAAACTGTTGAATGCAATGACTGGTGATGTATTTGTACTTGTCACTGGTGCAGTGTAGAGGTAGGACTGTTTTGGTTTTGTGGAGCCTGGAGGTTCGTGGCACAAAGTGAATTTTTGGGTGCAAGGGGTTAGGAGCTCCTCTAGCATGGAAGAGCTGATGTGGCCTTGGTGTGGTAGCCCCGGGACTGCAGCCATACTGAGGGGAACCGAGACGTTTTGTGTTGTAGTCCTTGCATCTTTTTAAGACTGTTCTATGACTAGTTCTAGAAGTAGTCCTATAGCGTATTAAAAAATAAGCAGGGTGAAACAGAGGAGCTTCTGCATTGGTTTTACGTCCTTTGTTTTGGGTTGCTGTTCCAAGTTTAACTCAGGAAGTGGAGAAAGTGAAGTTTCTGCCATATGACCCAGTTTGACTTTTGGGAGCTTTTCGGTCTTCTTGAAATGCTGGAGATGAGCGTGAAGTATCAGGTTGATTCCGTTGTGGTTTATAATCTGCGTTAGTTTTGGAAATCTTTTTTTGATGTAAAGTCATGATGTTTTTATTTCAGCTGTCTTTATACCCGATTTGTTCTGTGACATGCTAATGGTTTGATGTTTCCTGTGTGTAGGATTTTCTTTTGGTGTCGCTGCCCATGGCAGGGGGGTTGGAATTAGAGGCTCCTGAAGGTCCCTCCCAGTGGTGTTCTGTGATTCCATGGATGTTAGATGGCAAGATGCCCGCAGAGACAGGCGGTGTATGTGAGAGTTAGTCAGGGCATGTCTTGAGATGATGGGAAAGAAACCAAACAGCTAGGCTTGGCTTGTTGTACATGTTTGATGGTAGTTTTAATTCTTATCTCTTGACAGTTGCGTTTGTGATTTAGAAATGGGACTGGCTAATTTTAGGAACCAGTGCTTACTAGAAGGAGCCATTTATTCTGTGTTCCAGGCGATTTGTTTTCTCTTTCCTACATGTGTGGGATT
>NW_023311073.1:0-5712 GCF_011077185.1 Oxyura jamaicensis | reverse complement strand
TGTCCAGGAAGCTTGGCGCTCTCCTTTTCAGCATCAGGTTCAGTCAGATCAACACCTCCCCCGCTTCTCTCACTGTCTATCCCAGAAAATGCTCTTCCATTGCTATTTGTCTGTTCTTGAAGAACATTTTCACCTTCTTCCAGAAACTCATTTTGCGTGGACTCAGCTTCAGCTTGACATATGTCAGAAACATGTTTTTCCAGAAACTCTTCTTCACCACCTGAATGCCATTTCCTAGAGTTCATCCCACCACAAATCTAAGGAGATGGCACAAGGCTCTATAAAGCTGTCTTAGGTCCCATTGGTGTGTATGTATAGGGTACGCTACTCTGTTGGTGATTATTTTTTTTTTTTCCCTTAGAATAAAGAAGATTAGGAACAATGTCTGTAGTTGCTAAATAGCTATAAAAACAAGACCCTTTCTTTCTGGAGGAGCTTTCCACAATGAAAGCACGACAATTAAGGATGTGATGGCCACAGAATTCCATTTGTCTAGGACTCCTGAGACCTGACAGAGAGACCAATGCATCAAGGCTCCTTAAAGATCCCTGAAGGAGAAGATAACAGAAGGCAGACACCAGAGGGCTAGCGCAATTTCCAGTCCCCTAGCCGCTCTGCTTTTATGCTGGTGCTAGTTTTCCTGCCTTTCTTTTACCAATGCAAATAAATCTATCAGCTCTGCTGGGAGCAATGCTAGGAAGAAATGCTCGAGGAATAGGTGCAGAACTATTCAGGGATCTCCGTTAACCAGGACTGCAACGAGTTTATCCATTTATTCGCTCTCACCAGTGGACAGACTAAACTTGATCAGGCCTGATGCAGTCAGGAGTCAGCTCGCACATACAGTGGCTCTACAATGCAATATTTAGCTACCCTGTGGACCATCTTTTTATATAAAGCATTAAAAACACAGACAGAAAAACTAAATGGGATTTCTAGAATTTGGAGACTAGAAATTTGGGGTCTGCAAATAGAACTCGTCAAGTGCTGAAAACCTTGACTTTCAACAAAAGAGGCAAAAGTTGGCTCTTGCCATCTGGATAGAAATTAATTGGATGTACTGATTTTGGAGGCTTTGCATGAGATCTCATGAATTTTCCGAAATAAGAAATGAGTATGCTTCTGAGAATCTGTTAACAAAATACCAGCAATACTCTGAACAAAAAATCATACTATAATCAATGTAAGAGAATTCTATATAGTTGCTGGTGTCGTTACCAGAAAGGAAAATTTCCTAAGACAACTTTGTAGAAAATATGACTCAGGGCATCTTCAAAAGGGCAGAAACATTGAGTATATTATGCACAGGCAAGATCATAATTGACTTTTTACCTTCTGAGAAACAATTTCAAAGCAATTATCTTCACATTTACTGTCTGGACATTTTAGATCAAAATGACTTCAGTCTTCACATTCTAGTCAGATGGAGAGGGAATAAATTGTCTGGGTACATGAAATGGGTTGTTAGTTGGCAATGCAGGTAGCGATTTCATCCTCCCAGTATCTCCCTGTTGGTGGTTAAGAGTAGAGCAAGAGACCATGAGGTTGATTTGGAGATCACAAAAGCATCTTTAAACGTATTTGCCTGAGTGGAGGAGAAATTACATGACTCTTACATGACCCTGGCAAATCAAATGTTACACGTCAGAAGGAAATCAGTTTGGTCAGCCTGCTCTGCTGTGGGTTGTTCTCCGGGGAGGGCACGCTCACCTACCTGTTCTGGGTGACCTGCGAGGCCACAGTGCTCACAGAACAATGTTGCCATGGTTTTTGCAAGTTGTTTTGTTTGTTTGCTTCTAAGACCTGTCTCATTCTCGGTACCTTCTCATGCAACCTGTTACTTGATGTCCTTCACTTGCTTCTTGAACCCGCAGAGCACCACCATATCCCACGGTGCGGCCTGTGGAAGGCAGATTTTGTTTGCTTGTTTTTTTGCTTTTTGAAGAAAACATTTCCCTCGCCTGTACGTCAGGGTTTAAGTTCCAGGTACGAAGGTACCCAGCCCCTGAGGTGCTTTGCTCCACGTCTGGCCTCTCCTGTGGAGCGTGGCAGCCTTCCTGGCCCGCACTGCAAACCTGGCACGAACCCGAGCTTGCAGCTGAAGGCTGCAGCTACGGGGCAGAGGGAGGGGCGGTGGTGTTCTGCGGGAGGGGCGGTGGTGTTGTGCCAGTGCAGTGGGGTCAGTCGCCAGGTTGGGTGCTGAGGGTTTTCTTTGCCCAGAAGTGGGGCAGAGGTTTTGGCTAGCCTGGTCTACGTGCTTGAATAGGCGTGTTTGTGAATGGACACATTTTAAGATAACTGCAATAAGCAAAGATGGATTAAACTGTCTGAAAATTTGTAGATGACAAAGCCACTGGGTAACCAGAGGGTAGCTCAGTTTCCTTTTCTGCAGATCCTCTTTCTGCCTTGCCCAGAAGAAGGAAAGAAGATGAAGGTGAAGGGAGAGATTGCAAACAGGGAAAGGAAAACACAGTTACAAAAATAACAACCTTTCATCACCAAGGTGGATGAAACACACCTGTAATACAAATGGAATGCCTGAACATGTGAGTTAGTTTACTGCACCAGCAGGACAAGAAATGCTGTGTGAGGAACTGAAGTTACCATCTGGCTGTCCCTAAGTGCTGAGCCCAAGGATAGGAATGCTGAATCAACTGAGCACTGCTGGTCAAGAGTCTTCACCTGTGGCTCAAGTAAATGCTTAATGCTGGTAACATCGATAAAATAGGGGAAACTTGAAGAGTCCTCTTTCTCAGCTACACCGTAAGAGCTGTGCATCTGGTTTGTGTAACTGACGTGGTTAAGCAGGCTGACTACCTGTGAAATGACAAGGTTACGAGTTTGTCTTAGCTTCCCAGTGGCTCAGCTTCAATTTATTGGCCCCTTTCTGCCCCCCTCCCTGCAGCTTTTCAGAATGTTCCAATTCCACATAAAGCCAACAGGGCATCATTCACAATTCACCAGCTTCTTCAAAGACAGGAGCGTTTTGTAAAGTTGCCCCAGACTCATCAACTGTTGGAGCCCAAGGAGATGAATTCCCCAGCTCTGTCACTAATCCTGCCCTTTCAGAGCAAGACTCTCACTAACATTTTTAACTAAAGGCAGGAAGCCTGTTAAATCTGGGCTGGGAGGGGACTGAGGCGCAGCAGCACTTTCTTCTTGCCTCTGCATAATGTACTCAATGTTTCTGCCCTTTGGAAGATGCACTGACTGCGCTCATCGTGATAAACACCACTCTTAAAAGCAGAAGTTTCCTGTTTTCACAGTGAACAACTTCTCCTGGCTTCAGTCTGGGGGAGGACTAAACGTTTCCTCACCAGCAGCAGAGGCTGTGCCCTCCGGCCATCACCACACAAGCCCAAAGCTGTTTAGCCACGTTTACCCAGCCTGCTGACATTTGCCACGTCCTCACAGAGCATGAGACTGCTCCCCTCAAGCCAGCATGGTGAAGAATTGGTTTATGGACCAAAAAAAGGTTTCATCTTCAGCAGGCAAGCAGCCAGCCACCTCCACTTTAACTCCTATTGCTGCCTTCAGCTACAGTGTTACAGCAAATACTGCCACTCTAACGGCAGGGATTTACTTTGCTAGTGATGGATCTGACCTTCAAGAGCCTAAATCCATACTTGCCCAACACTTGGGGATCGTGGACTTTGGGTCAAGCATGCCCTGTATTCCCATCTAGCCTCACAGCAATCGGACTACAAAGTCCTCCTAAAGCGGCTCAGTTACAAGCAGTGCACCGCGGCACATTTACAGGGCACGCTGCAGGAATTAAGGAAGAGCTGGTCTGGCAAACACAGAGTGCATCGGGGACAGCACGCACTACCTGCACTGGATGCAATTTCAGCATGAGCCGGGACACGTGGGTCACCCAAGGATGGAAAAGGTCAGAGCATGGAACTGGCAGGCCTGAACACCGTCTTCTTCCTAGCCTCCCTACGCAAGTTCACACAACAAAGAGCTCAAATTAATCGTTCGCTGGGCTCGCCGCTTCAGCCTGGGACACAGTGAGCAACCGGAAGCATGGCAGAACTGATCTCAGAAAAAAGCCACCTCTGCCCCTTGAAAACCTCATCACCGAGTTCTTTGTCAACATCCTGGCAGAAGACAAGGCACGCACAGAGAACCTGTCTCTCCTTTCACCTTTCTGGAAAAGAGCAAAAGAGAGAAGTAAGCAACCCAGAGCAACAGCTAGTGCTAGATGCCCTTAACAGAGACTTCTCCTAATCGACACCCTATTCCAACGAGGCCCAGAAGTGACACTGACCCTCCTCCAGGCTCACAAGAGTTTGCTGCCTTCTCACCTGCCTGCAACAACCTTCCTGGCAACAAGCACCCCAAGCAGAAATTCACCTTTGCTGCGGACATGCAAGCATGCTGCCAGGGTAAAAAGAGATTCTGGAGAAAGTGAGCCTGTAGCAAGCCTGGCCATCCCCTTATTCATTCCCCTTTATCTCATTTCCCTTCATGGGGAAGCAGCGGTCGGGGGGGGCGGGTAAATCAAGATTTGAGTGCTTAACTAGATGTTGAGAACAGGTGTACTGCTTGCTTCCACTAAATGCCAAAAACTTCAGAAATACTGCAGAAGGTCAAGTCCTCACCACAAAGAAACAAAACCAAACCTAAACAGCCAAACGAAAAACCATCAATCTCTTAAAATTTCTCTCCCACCCCTTCAGAAATTAAGATATTATGACCTCTAGAACAGGCTCTCAATTTTTGACCTTTAAGCTTTAAAACAAGATTTTTAAAAAAAGCACAAAAGAGCACCAAAAGCAAAACAAGCACTATGCCAAGTGAGTACTACTCTCCAAACACACACAACTTCTGTAAACAGCATTAAGTACTCAGTGCTTTAGCAGTGATTTAGCAGCTTCAGAGCACCCAAGACATTTGCAGTCCCCTAATAGTCCCATTAGCACCTCTTTTCAAGAGACCAAAGGAAACACCTTTTTAAGAGGTATATGACAGCTTTGAGTCCAACCATCAAAACTTCAATTCAGAGCTTCAGAGAACTACTAGCAAGCAAATCTTGGTTGGTCATTCCAAGAAAAAAAACTGGAAGGGCAGGCATGTCCAAAGCCATGCCTCTAAAGGACAGATGTTCTCTTGAATGAGATCCTGAAATGAAACTTACGTATCTTAAAGCCAAGAACAAAAATAATAAAAGAATAAAACAACCCAGCTGAGGGGCAGCTTCCCTTTAAGTGAATAAGATGGATCTGCCAAGAATTTGCTTAAATGCCTGCAAAGAATATTTAGCTGTAACTTGTAACAACATGGTGATTCTCCAAAAATCTGGAGTGCTCTTTTATGTTGAAGAACTGCAAAAGATTCATAGAATCTTTTTTTTCTTTTTTTAATAAAGGGGACTTTTGAGTGCAATGTTATGCCTTTATACGCCTTTATTAACCTCTCTGTACGCAGTGAAAGGAGTGAGGGTTTGTGCTGTTCAAGTGCAGAAGTGAGAACACAGCAGACACAGGTGTGCAATGCAGGTGAAAGAAGGAGAATTGTGGCTGTAGAGTGGAAATTCCTCAACTTCCCATCTTTGACACCATTCTTTCTAAAAGACGACTTTTACATGCTCATCTGAAGTGAAAAGGAATTGGCAATTGAAGGCCCAACAGCCTCCTTGGGGTCTCAGGTCCCTCACACAGAAGGCTCCTGCCTGCCCCCTGACTCAGCTACAAATGCTGGCCTCCAAGA
>NW_023311072.1:0-3406 GCF_011077185.1 Oxyura jamaicensis | reverse complement strand
CTGGGCGCAGCGAGCGGATGCCCCTGGGGGGCTTTGGAGCTGTGCCCCGGAGCTGGGTGACCTCAAACCGTCGCCGCCGGAGCCGATGGGTGCCGTTGGGGTGGGGATGGGGGGGGCGGTGTTGTCATGTGTGTGTGTGTCCCCCCCGATGTCTCCCATCCCCGCAGGCTGCTGGTGGGGGCCCCCTGGGACGGCCCGGAGGGTGACCGCCGCGGGGACGTCTACAAGTGCCACGTGGGCTCACCCAACGCCACGTGTGCCAAAGCCAACCTCGGTACCACCAGGGCCGGGAAGGGTCGGGGGGGGTCATGGGGGGGGGGGGGGGAGGGAGGGGGTCCGGGGGTCACCGTTTGATTTTTTTGGGGTTCCCCCCACGAGGCACCGCGGCCCTGCAGCGCTCCCCCCTGCCCAGCCGCAACATGCACCTGGGGATGACGCTCCTGGACAGCAAGGACGGCGGCTTCGTGGTGAGCGCGGGGGCACCCAGGGGAGCGGGGGGGGGGGGTGCGTGAGTGGGGATGGGGGCAGGGGGGTGCTCGGTGTGCCCCCCCCCACCCACCCCCCCTCGCCACGCTTTGTGCCCCTCCGTCCCCAGGCCTGCGCCCCGCTGTGGTCCCAGGAGTGCGGCACCTCCGTCTTCAGCACCGGCGTCTGCGCCCGCGTGGACGGCGACCTGCGGCCCGTGGAGACCATCGCGCCCACGGCACAGCGTGAGTCGGGGCGCCCGTGGGAGCCGGCGCCGGGCCGTGCCACGCGGTGTCACACCGTGTCACACCGTGCCGTGCCGTGTCACGCCGTGCTGTGTCACCCCGTGCCATGCTGTGTCACCCCGTGCCATGCTGTGCCACACCGTGCCGTGCCACACCGTGCCATGTCACACTGTGCCATGCCATGTCACACCATGCCGTGCTGTGTCACCCTGTGCCATGCTGTGCCACACCGTGCTGTGTCACACCGTGCCATGTCACACTGTGCCGTGTCACACCGTGCCGTGCCGTGCCACACCATGCCATGCAGTGCCACACTGTGCCTTGCTGTGTCACACTGTGCCATGCCATGCCACACTGTGCCATGTCACACCGTGCTGTGCCACACTGTGCCGTGCTGTGTAACAGCATGTCACACCATGTCACACCATGTCACACCATGCCATGCAGTGCCATACCGTGCCATGCCATGTCACACCATGCCATGTCACACCGGGCCGTGTCACACCGTGCTGTGCCAGCCCGACCCCAGCCGTGTCCCCCCACCCCCCCGCAGGCTGCTCCACCTACATGGACATCGTCATCGTCCTCGATGGCTCCAACAGCATCTACCCCTGGTATGAGGTGCAGAACTTCCTCAGCAACGTCCTCAGCAAGTTCTTCATCGGGCCGGGACAGATCCAGGTGACACGAGGGCCTCTGGGCGATGCTACCCCTGGGGTGACGCCACCGTTGTCCCCGGGGTGCCCCCAGCATCCCAGGGCGATGCCGAAGCCCCGAGCTGGCCCCTGGCTGGGGTGGGGGGACAGGAGCCGCATCCTGGGGGGTTCCTGCCCCGTGCAGGATGGGGACGTCCCCGGGGGCTGCGGGTGCCCACATCCGTGACACGGAGGGCAGGAAGCGGCCGGAGCTGGGGCTGACTCAGCCCCCGGGGGGTCAGGGGGGTGCTGTGGGGGCACCTCCTGGGCTTCAATCACCGGCGCGTGGCTGGATGTCCCCGAACTGCGGGGCCAGGCGTGCACCGGGCAGCTGGGGCTGCGTTTGGGGGGACCGGGGATGTGTTTGGGGGCCCCGGGGCTGCATTTGGGGGGCCTGGGGATGTGTCTGGGGGGACCGGGGCTGCGTCTGGGGGCCCGGGGCTGGCTGTGCCCGCTGACCCCGTGCCCCGCGGCAGGTCGGGGTGCTGCAGTACGGGGAGCACGCGGTGCACGAGTGGACGCTGGGGCAGCACCGCACGGCCGAGGAGGTGGTGGAGGCGGCCAGGAACATCAGCCGGCAGGAGGGCCGCGAGACGCGCACGGCCTTCGCCATCCACCAGGCGTGGTGGGGACCGGGTCGGGGTCGGCATCGGGGTCGGGATGGGGACACCCCCTCCCCCCCCCCAGCTCACGCCTCCCGTCCCGGTTGGCAGCACCGAAGCCTTCAGCCCCGAGCGGGGTGGCCGGGAGGATGCCACCAGGTTGATGATCGTGGTGACGGACGGCGAGTCGCACGACGGGGACGAGCTGCCCGAGGCGCTGGAGGAGTGCGAGAGGCGCAACATCACGCGCTACGCCATCGCCGTGAGCCCCCCTGCCTCAGTTTCCCCGTTCCGCCCTCGGTGCCGGGCTGTGGGGAGGGACCTGCTCCCTTCCTCCTCCTCCTCCTCGCCGCGCCGGGGGCAGGATGCGGCCCCAAGCTGACGCTGGAGCCCTCTCCGCAGGTGCTGGGGCACTACCTGCGCCGGCAGCAGGACCCCGAGGACTTCATCCGCGAGATCAAGTACATCGCCAGCGACCCGGACGAGAAGTATTTCTTCAACGTCACCGACGAGGCCGCCCTCAACGACATCGTGGACGCTTTGGGCGACCGCATCTTCAGCCTGGAAGGTGCCGTGACCCCGAAACCGGCCCCGGCTTCTTCCCCCCCGTGACGCTGCGTGGGGCGTGCGGGGCCCCCGGCCCGTCGGGACGAACCCTCCCGTGGGTGCTGAGGAGGAATAACGTGTGTGTCCCCCCCCCAGGCACCCACGGGAACAACGAGAGCTCCTTCGAGCTGGAGATGTCGCAGATCGGTTTCTCCATCCACCTCCTGGAGGTGAGGCTGCGCCGCACGGCACGGGCAGGATGCGGCCCCAGCTGAGCCGGGCGGGGGGGGGGGGGGGGCGGCGGGGGGGGATTCCAGCCCGGGGGCTCTCTGCAGAAGTGGAAAATAATCCTCAGCCGTGCGTCAGCCTCCCCACTTGAGGCTGAGTGTCCCGGGCTGCACAGGGGACGGGTTATTTTGGGGTGGTTTTGGGGAACGGGGACGCACCGGAAGCCGCCTGAGGGTGACGCACGGCCGGCGTCGCGCCCACCCCCACGGGCGCCCCCGTTTCCACCCCCTCCACCCCCCCACCCAGGACGGGATCCTCTTCGGGGCCGTGGGCGCCTACGACTGGGACGGGGCCGTGCTGGAGGAGAGCCGCCGCGGCCGCATCGTGCCCCCCCGGGAAGCCTTCGAGCCGGAGTTCCCGCTGGAGCTGAAGAACCACGCGGCGTATTTGGGTACTGGGGGGGGGTCCCCGGGGGCGCGCCGTGCCCCGGGGTCTGGGACGGAGCAGGGATGCCCCAGGGGGAAGCGGGGGAGCCTCAGCACCCGAGGGACGCTCAGCACCCTGGGGGTGGAGGGGAAAAGGGGGAAGTTTGGCACCCGAAGGTGCTCCGTGCGCCCCCCCCCCC
>NW_023311071.1:0-4653 GCF_011077185.1 Oxyura jamaicensis | reverse complement strand
TGGTAAGATGAAATATCTGGCCATGACTCTAACTTGGTATTTGTACTCAGCACTGTCGTCGACTCTGTACTTTGGAAACTATATCTCGGAAACTATTAACAATTACACCTACTGCCTTTTTCCATCAGGGAGCCAGTCTGTGAAGGGGACAGGGAAAGATATTTTTCCTTACTTGTTCACTCTCCCTTTCTCCTTCAGCACCCTCTTATCCCCCGAGCTAGTTACGATAGCTCTCCAAGATGTTGAATATCCTTGGGATACTCAGACCAGCATGTTCTTGTTGTTATGTCTCTTGAATGCGCTTCAGGTTTTTTTCAAGGTTAAACAACTACTTAGGAATCTCATGCAGAGATCTGTCCTGAGGCGGGATAATTGTGAGTGGCAGGGAGTGTGGGAGGATATGGGCAGGTGGCTAGAGCAGTGGGCACCTCCGATGTTTTGTAGATTCACCCCTGAACAACTGCAAAATCCTAAAAAACTGGTAGAATGCTTGCAAAAAGAGTGTCATGACTCTGGCAGTTCCAAAGTGACACAACTCACTGTAGCATGTTGGGGCCTGGCCTATGCCTATCGAGCTGCAATTGATGCTACTATGAACCGAGTGACAGACCCTGCAGCCGCCCCAGCTCCAGCTCCTGCTCCTGCAGCCGCTCCAGCTCCTGCTCCTGCAGCCGCTCCTGCAGCCACCCCAGCTCCAGCTCCTGCAGCCGCTCCAGCTCCTGCTCCTGCAGTCGCTCCTGCAGCCACCCCAGCTCCTGCTCCTGCAGCCACTCCTGCAGCCACCCCAGCTCCAGCTTCTGCAGCCACCCCAGCTCCTGCTCCTGCAGCCGCTCCTGCAGCCACCCCAGTTCCTGCTCCTGCAGCCGCTCCTGCAGCCACCCCAGCTCCTGCTCCTGCAGCCACTCCAGCTCCTGCCCCAGCTCCTGCTCCTGCAACTGCTCCTGCAGCCACCCCAGCTCCTGCTCCTGCAGCCGCCCCTGCAGCCACCCCAGCTCCTGCTCCTGCAGCCGCTCCTGCAGCCACTCCAGCTCCTGCTCCTGCAGCCGCTCCAGCTCCTGCTCCTGCAGCTGCTCCAGCTCCTACAGCTCCAGCTCCAGCTCCTGCAGCTCCAGCTCCAGCTCCTGCAGCTCCAGCTCCAGCTCCTGCAGCTGTTCCAGCTCCAGCTCCTGCAGCCGCTCCAGCTCCTGTGGCTGGGCCAGAGAAACGAGCCGTAGCAGTGCAAGTTGCCCCTGCAGAGGGTGTTCCAACCCCTGTGGCAGACCCTGTGGTTGGGTCAGAGAAACGAGCTGTAGCAGTACAAGTTGCCCCTGTAGACAAGGTGAAAAAATGGTATAGAGACTCAGGTCGTTTAGAACGCAGAGAGTCTTCTGCTAGGTCTAGGTGTAGAGAAGATGAGGTCGGGCTATCAGAGGAGCAGGAGGATGAAGACGGGGATGTTGAAAAATCAACAGTAGTTACCCGAAACCTATACCAGCGTGAGCTACGAGATGTGCGAAAAGATTTTGGTCGCTGCATAGGTGAGCAGCTTGTCACCTGGCTGCTCCGGTGCTGGGATACCGGAGCCAATTGTGTGGAATTAGAGGGCAAGGAAGCCAGGCGTCTGGGATCCCTTGCTAGAGATGCAGGCATTGACAAAGCAATTGCAGATGGAGCACGATCTCACAGCCTCTGGAGGCGTCTCCTGTATGCTGTAAGGGAAAGGTTTCCCTACAAGGAAGAACTTGTATGTCTGCCAAACAAGTGGACCACTATGGAGAAGGGAATCCAGTACCTGAGGGAATTAGCCGTACGGGAGGTGATTTATGAGGACCCAGACAATGGACAAGTACCCACAGATCCAGATGAAGTCAAGTGTACACGACCCATGTGGCGGAAGTTTGTACGGAGTGCACCATCATCATATGCCAGCTCATTGGCAATAATGGCCTGGAAAGAGGATGAGGAACCCACAGTGGGTGATGTGGCTAAACAACTCCGGCAGTATGAAGAAAGCCTCTCCTCTTCCCTACAGGCCTGCGTTTCGGCTGTGGAGAAACTTTCTGAAAAAGTCCACCACTTTGAAGAGAGATTATTTTCTTCCCCGCCTGAACGAACCAGGGTCCACCAACTAAAAGAGAATACTTTGGAGAAACTCTCTGAAGAGGTCCAGCAACTTAAAGAGAGTTTATTTTCCTCCCCTCCTGTACGAACCAATGTCTCTGCTATTAGGGGTAAGCGCTCATCCGTGCAAGGAAGACGATATGGTGGATACACACCTCGGGCCATCCTGTGGTTTTACCTACGTGACCATGGAGAGGACATGAGAAAATGGGATGGAAAATCCACCGCAACCCTAGAGGCACGGGTACGTGAGTTGCAAAAGAAAACAATTGGGAAAAAGGGGGTCTCTGAAAAGTTTGCTGCTCCAACTTCTAGCAGGCAGTCCTTTAAACACAAGAATGAAGATTCTGACGAGGATTAGAGGGGCCCTGCCTCCAGCCAGGGGGAGGAAAGGGACAATCGAGTTTATTGGACTGTGTGGATTCGATGGCCTGGCACGTCAGACGCACAGAAGTATAAGGCTTTAGTAGACACCGGTGCACAATGTACTCTAATGCCATCAGGCTATAAGGGGCCAGAACCCATCAGTATTTATGGAGTGACGGGAGGATCCCAGCAATTAACTGTATTGGAAGCTGAACTGAGTCTAACTGGGAATGAGTGGCAAAAACACCGTATTGTGACTGGCCCGGATGCTCCATGCATCCTTGGCATAGATTATCTTAGAAGAGGATATTTTAAGGACCCAAAAGGGTTCCGCTGGGCTTTTGGCATAGCTGCCTTAGAGGCAGAGGGCATTGAACAATTGTCTACCTTGCCCGGTCTCTCAGAGGACCCTTTTGTTGTGGGGTTGCTGAGGGTCGAAGAACAACAAGTGCCAATTGCTACTACAACTGTGCACCGGCGGCAATATCGCACCGACCGAGACTCCCTGATTCCCATCCATGAGCTAATTCGTCAGCTGGAGAGCCAAGGAGTGATCAGCAAGACTCATTCACCTTTTAATAGTCCCATATGGCCAGTGCGGAAGTCTAATGGGGAGTGGAGGCTAACCGTGGACTATCGTGGCCTGAATGAGGTCACACCACCACTGAGTGCTGCAGTGCCGGACATGCTAGAACTCCAGTACGAACTGGAATCAAAGGCAGCCAAGTGGTACGCCACAATTGATATCGCTAATGCATTTTTCTCCATCCCTCTAGCAGCAGAGTGCAGGCCACAGTTTGCCTTTACTTGGAGGGGAGTCCAATATACTTGGAATCGGCTGCCCCAGGGGTGGAAACACAGCCCTACAATTTGCCATGGACTGATCCAGTCTGCGCTGGAGCAGGGGGAAGCTCCTGAACACCTGCAGTACATCGATGACATCATTGTGTGGGGTAACACAGCAAAGGAAGTTTTTGAGAAAGGGAAGAAAATAATCCAAATCCTTCTGAAGGCCGGTTTCGCCATAAAACAAAGTAAAGTTAAAGGACCTGCACGAGAGATCCAGTTTTTAGGAATAAAATGGCAAGATGGACGTCGTCAAATCCCAATGGATGTGATCAACAAAATAACAGCTATGTCTCCACCAACTAGCAAAAAGGAAACACAAACTTTCCTAGGTGTCGTGGGGTTTTGGAGAATGCACATTCCAAATTACAGTCTGATTGTAAACCCGCTCTACCAAGTAACCCGTAAGAAGAATGATTTCGAATGGGGCCCTGAGCAACGACAAGCTTTTGAACAAATTAAGCAGGAAATAGTTCATGCAGTAGCCCTTGGGCCAGTCCGAACGGGACCAGATGTAAAGAATGTGCTCTACACCGCAGCCGGGGAGAATGGCCCCACCTGGAGCCTCTGGCAGAAAGAACCTGGGGAAACTCGAGGTCGACCCCTAGGGTTTTGGAGTCGGGGATACAGAGGATCTGAGGCCCGCTACACTCCAACCAAAAAGGAGATACTGGCGGCATATGAAGGAGTTCGATCTGCTTCGGAAGTGGTCGGTACTGAAGCACAGCTCCTCCTGGCACCCCGACTGCCAGTACTGGGCTGGATGTTCAAAGGAAGGGTCCCCTCTACACATCATGCAACTGATGCTACATGGAGCAAGTGGGTTGCACTGATTACTCAGCGGGCTCGAATAGGAAACCCCAGTCGTCCGGGAATCTTGGAAGTGATTATGGATTGGCCAGAAGGCAAATACTTTGGGATGTCATCAGAGGAGGAGGTGGTCCGTGCTGAGGAAGCTCCACTGTACAACAAGCTACCAGAAAATGAGAAGAGATATGCCCTGTTCACTGACGGGTCCTGTCGCATTGTGGGAAAGCATCGGAGGTGGAAAGCTGCTGTATGGAGTCCTACACGACGAGTTGCAGAAGCTGCTGAGGGAGAAGGTGAATCGAGTCAATTTGCAGAAGTGAAAGCCATCCAGCTGGCTTTAGATATTGCTGAACGAGAAAAGTGGCCAGTTCTCTACCTATACACTGATTCATGGATGGTAGCAAATGCCCTTTGGGGGTGGTTACAGCAATGGAAACAGAACAACTGGCAGCGCAGGGGCAAACCCATTTGGGCTGCTGCATTATGGCAAGATATTGCTGCCCGGGTAGAGAACCTGGTTGTAAAGGTACG
>NW_023311070.1:1343-6666 GCF_011077185.1 Oxyura jamaicensis | reverse complement strand
CCCCCCGCCTCTCACCTTGCTGCTGTGCATGACCTGCAGCTCCGTGGCCTGGCGCCACTGCGGGGGCCGGGGGCGCTGCGGGGGGCCCTGCCCGGCCAAGGGGGGCTCCGGCTGCGCGATCCTGCAGGGGAGAGGCAGGATCAGGCCCCGCTCGCTCCTGGCCCTTGGGGGGACCCCACACGGCAACCAAGCGACACCAACACCAAGCAGAAGCCGAAGAGAAACGAACCCCTCGGCACCGGAGGATGCGACACCCTGCGCCCCCGAGCCCGGGGCTGTCCCCACACCCCAAGGGCACTGCCAGGGGAAGATCGCAGCACCGGACGCCTTGCGAAGCAGGACGGCTCAGGGAAAGGCCCCAGGCCCAGGCTCCGGCAGTGACGTTACCCGCTCCAGCCGTCTGGGGCTTCTGGACCCAGGAATCGGACCCGGGTCTCAGCGCTGTGGGGAGAAGAGTCGGGGCTCAGCCCGGGGGGCTGGGGCTCGCCTGAAGCGCGGTGGAGAGGTGGGGAGGGCAGGGTGGCAGCAGGGGGGGAGGAACCGCAGTGACACGGGACGACGAAGTGCGACGGGGTCCGCTACTTGCGCTGGGGGGGACGCGCACAGACACGGCTCGGTTACCTGCTCACGGACACGCTCATGCAAGCCCACGTGCCCCGCTCCCCGCCACGGCCGCACATGCGTGCCCACATGCACGCAGGCAGCCCCGCGACGTGCAGCCACACGCGCGTGTGCACGGCCACGGCTGGGCGGCCGCCCCCGGTGCTTACCCCCGGCGCTCACCTGTACTGGCACGACGTCCCCTTGCCCAGCTGGCAGAGGTGCTTGTGCAGCCCGGCGCGGCGCACGCAGCACAGCCCCAGCACCAGCGCCAGCCCCAGCAGCGCGCTCAGCAGCAGGGCGGTGGGCAGGGCGCTCCCCCCTGCCGAGAGCCACACGTCAGTGCCCGGCTGTGCCCCGCGCCGCCTCGGGCCGCACAAAGCCCCATTCTCTTCCCCACTGCTCCCCCCACAAGGCTCATGCCCTCACCTCGCTCCAGCACGGTGGCGGGGCCGCTGTCCTGGCTGCCCCCCGCTCCGGGGCTCTCGCAGGTGGGGGGCGCCCAGCCCGGCTCGCAGTGGCAGTGGCCGTGGTTGTTGCACACCTGGGTGGGTGACACCGAGCCTCAGTCCCCAGCTGCTGGCAGCCCCCGTGTCCCCTCCAGGCCCACAGCTCACCCCGTGCCCGTGGCACTTGCTCCGGCACTGCTGGTCGCCCAGCACCGAGACATCCTGGCACTGGTGCTGGAGGCACACCTGCGGGGAGACACGGCGTCAGGATCTGTGAGCACAGAGAACACCCCTGGCACCCTCTCCCCCCCCAGCCCTCACGCTCACCTTCCCAGGGCCACAGGCTGTGCCAGGCAGCACCATGGCTGCATCGCTCACGTCCTCGACCCCGGGCAGCACGGTCCCCTGGCAGGAGCCCTCCGCTCGGCCTCCACGAGCACCGCCACGCCGGCACTGCAGCCTCCCGCAGCCAGCATTCCTGCAGAGACCATGGGTCAGGGGTGTGGACAGCGAGGATGGGGACAGTGAAAATGGGGACAGCACTCACTGCCAGGCACAGGCAACGTAGGAGCCATTGGGGAGCTGCCCGCAGTGCCCACGGTCGTCCCCTTTCGCATTCAGAGAGGCCATGCAGGAGCTGGAGACAGGGCTGGCACCTGCGGCAGGAAGAGGTGAGCCAAAGCCCCCACACCAGGCCACCGTCCCCGCGCCGTCCCTGCCATACCTGGCCCCAAAAGCTGCTGGCACTGCCCCTCGTAGGTGGCACAGGCACCGCCGTAGCAGCGCGCCTGCCCCCCAGCGCAGGGCTGCCCGTCCTGCAGGAAGGCGTTGGGTGGGCAGTGCGGTGAGACCCCGTCGCAGAACTCGGGCAGGTCGCACTCCCCCAGAGGCTCCCGGCACAGATGTCCGGCACGGCGCAGCTGCAGGGGGCAAAGTCAGATGGGCAGGGATCCTACTCCACCCCCTGGGGATGGCACCCCAAGAAAACCAGCCCTGCGGAGGGGCTGAGAGGTGGGTGGTGGTCCCGGACCCCTCCCCTGGCACCTGGCAGTCGTGGCAGCAGGTGTCCCCCGTGGCACACTGCGCTCCGGGCACCAGCTGGCAGGTGCTGCTGTTGCAGCAGGGGTCGGTGCACTCCTGCGGGCACAGGGACTGCGGTGAGTGCACGGTGGGACCCCCCCGCTGCCACCCCAGCCCCACAGCGGGGCCGGGACGCACAGCTCCTGGGTACAGATTTAAGCCAGGGCAAGGGCAGCTGGGGCTCAGCCGGTGCGCCCCCGTACCAGGCTGAGGCCACAGTCGCAGCCCTCGCCCGGCTCCAAGAAGCGGTTCCCGCAGCGGGGGCTCTCGGCCAGCCGCTGGGGCTCGGGCACGTTGAAGAGGCACCAGCCCAGCCCCTGCCCCAGGCTGCGCTCCAGGTCCTGCTGGCTGCAGTTGCTGAAGCTCAAGCCGGGTGTGAGCCTGCAGGGACGCACAGGGGACAGTGAGGAGGGCAGGGGGTCATCTGCCACCCTCCCACCCCCCTCCCTGGAGACCCCCTTGGGGTCCTCACCCCGTGGGCAAGTCCATGATGCAGCCGTGGTCGTGGTAGAGGTTGCTGCACTCGCAGAAGCGCCCGACGCCATCGTGGCCCATGCCCAGGCTGTGCCCCAGCTGATGGGCCACAGTGGAGGCGATGACGAGGACGCTGACTGAGTAGTCCTGTGGGACAGGAGGGGCTCAGGGCGAGGGGGCAGCAGTGGGACAGAGGGACACGGGGGTACTGACCATGCTGACCCCTCCGGAGCGCGTGGGCGAGCACATGGAGGCTTGGACTGACATCCCCACCGCAACGTCGTCAAAGCTGGAGCCCCTGCGGAGAGAGCAGGAGCCTCAGCAGGGCTGACACCGCCTGCATGCCCTGCCCCTGTCCCCATCCCCTTGTCCCCGTCCCCATCACTCACGTGAGGAGCTGCGCGTTGTCGTGGGGCAGCCGGGGCAGCAGCTCCTCCTGGCGCCACCGCAGGAACCGCTCCAGCGTGGCCCGGGCACTGCGCCCCACCTCGAACCTGTCGCCCTCGCTCCAGACCTCCACCGCCACCAAGGCCACGCGCACGCCCAGCGGCTGGAAGAACTGGGGAGCGCGCAGGGGGTCAGAAACCCCCGCAGCAGCAAGGGAATGACACAAGGACAGGCAGACGGCGTGGCGGGGGCCCGGCTCGACTCACCGTGTCCACCTGGTTGGCGATTTCCAGGGTCCGGGTGCGGGCACGTTTCAGGTCGGGGTAGTTCTGGAACTGTGGGCGCAGGGAAGGGCATCAGCAGGGGAGGGGGCAGCCCCCGGCACAGGGCGCCCACCCGTCCTGCGCTCACCGCGGCGTGGTCCAGCACCATCACCAGCTCCACAAAACGCTGCTCCGCCGTCGACCGCTTGCCCTGGGGGACGAAAATGGGTCAGGGCACCAGCAAGGGGATCCTGCTCTGGTGGGGCAGGACCCCAGGACCACCTTACCCTCTGCAGCTGGGGCGGCTCCGTCTCCACCTCCACCCGGGGAGGCTCCGGGGGGCCCTGCCCACAGGCCCGCGGTGCCAGCCGGACCTCCCGCAGCCGGTACATGATGTGCCTCCCTGGGGGGCCGCTGGCGTCCGGCTCCAGCCCGTAGCTCCTGTTCTCCGCCACTCGGAAATGGCCACTGCAAAGAGGGGACAAGGTGTCAGCGGCACAGCATGACCCGGGCTTGGGGACCACGAGGGGCGGGGGCTCACCTGAGTCCGGAGCAGGCACAGAGGCTGGCCCAGGAGCTGGGGAAACCCCGCACGTTCCCCCGGTAGCAGCAGTGCTCCTGCAGCAGAGAGGGGGGTTTAGGGGCTGGCCCCATGCTGGGGGTCCTCTGGGGACGGGGAGGGCTCAGGGACACAGGGCCCCCAGGTCCTACCTGCCTGCTGGCCTCCTGCACCACCCGCGTGCCGTTGGGCAGGTAGTAGAGCAGCGCCCCAGTGCCCAGCACCAGATCCCTGCCAGAGGAGCATGTCAGCCCCAAGTCAGGGTCCCCCAGCTTGCCCTGCTCCGAGCACACCACAGACGGAAACAGGGCCCCTGGGATCCCACCCTCATCCTGCTCAGAGACCGTGGAAGGAGGCAACAACCCCAGCCCCCCACCCCATGTGGCTCACAGATGGGGACGGGGCCCATGGATCCCCCACCCTGCACCCTCCTTGGTGGATATAGGACCCCCACCTCACATGAACCACAGATGGAGATGGGGCCCACGGGACCTCCACCCCACTCCTCCCACCCCCGCCCTGCCTCAGCCAGCCCCCACCTCACCAGTTTTGCTCCAGCTCCAGCACCAGCTGCGCTCCCTCCAGCTCCAGCACCACCTGCAGCCGGCTAGGGAACCCCCCCTGCGACAGGCAGCGGTCACAGCGGGACCCCCACCCCAAGGACCCGTCCATCCCATCCCATTCCTACGTGCCCTCCAAAACGCCTTGGCCCCCAGCTGGGTGCCAGCAGGGCCGGGGATCCACCCGCGCCTGGAGCGTGCCCACCAGGGAGGGGCGGAAGGGATCCCCCCGTGCTCCCTGGCCCCCGCCCTCACGCCGCGCAGGAAGCGTCCCTCCCTCGGCAGCTCATTGTGCGGGGACAGGGGTGTCGGACGGAGCTGCCGCCACCACCCCCAGCCCCCCCCAGCCGCTCCCCTCGCTTCCTGCCTGGTGCGGGCGGCGGAAACGCTGGAGAGACTCCCAACGGCCACGGGGCGGGCTGGGCCCTTCCGCCCCGGCCAGGCGGGGTGCTGGGCGCACGGTGGGTGCCAGGACCTGGCAGGGTCCCTCCCAGTGCCGGGAGAGGGGAGGGGAGGGGATTTGCTGTCCCCTGGCCCCACCGGACCCTTCCCCACTGACCTCGGGGCTGAGCAGCTGCACCCAGAGGCTCCAGGTGCTCAGTCCCTCGGGGGATTTGACATCAGGGGCACTCGGACGCTGGGTTTCCTGCACCAGGAAGGGTGCAGGGGGATGTGGCGAGGCCACGGGCAGCCCCCACCCCACTGTAATCCCACTGTCACGAGCCAGGCAAACACCCACGTGGCATGGGCACCCCAGGGACACGGCCTCACCTGCATCGCCTCCTCCAAGCGGAGTGGCCGGTCACCCCGCAGGACCCGTGGCGTGACATGCCAGTAGTGTCCCAACTCTGCATGGTGCTGCCGCCAGCTGTCACCTGCGCAGGGCCCAGAGCCGCTGTCACAGCTCGGTCACCCAGCACAGCCCGTCCCGCCCCCCCCCCCCCCCCCCCC
>NW_023311070.1:0-1243 GCF_011077185.1 Oxyura jamaicensis | reverse complement strand
AGCATGGGCAGGAGGTTTGGGGTGCGGAACAGGAGCCAGGGTTCCCAGGCTCACCCCATCAGCTCCAGGCTTGCCACTGGGTGAAGCCCCTGAGCATCACTGGTCCCAAGGGACCATGGCACCAAGCCTTGGAGGTGCCTGGACATGGCACCTGCAGCTGGGACATGGCACGTGGGGTCACGAGGGAGCTTGCGGCCCCGCGTCGCAGCACGCCCCGGGCCGGGTGGGATGGATTTCCTGGGGTCTCCTGCCAGCTCTTACGTCAGCCATCGGCTCCGAGCCGCCCCGTACAACCCGCTCGGGGACCAGGGAGGCCTGGCCCCAGCTGACTCAGTGTCCCTCGCCCCTGCAGCTCCCCACAACGCTTCCCCACCCTCCAAGAGGGTTCCAGGCACGGCCTGGGGCTGGAGCAGCCAGGGCCACGACAGGACACCCGCACGCCCCCATCCCCACAGCCCCTACACGCCCGGGCCGTGGCATTGCCCCCCAAATCCCCTGAGACTGCGACAGCCACCCCCGTGTCCCGGTCCCACGGGAGCCTTCCCAGCTGCGCCGCGGCCCCTCTCGCCCCTGGGGGTCGGCGGTCCCCGAGCGATGCCGAGAGCCCACTGGCACCGAGCGGAGACCTCGGGGAGCCCCCCCAGGAGGGCTGGCGGGGCGGGACAGACGGACGGCGGGACAGACGGACGGCCCGGCCCCGGCCGGGAACACACGGCCGAGGAGGTGACGCGGCAACCGGTCCCAACCGGGACGAGCCCCCGACACACCCTGGACAACGCCGAGCCCCCTGCGTACGGCAGCGCCCGGGTACCGGGGGGAAGAGGAGGAGGGGGAAGAGGAGGAGAAAGAAGGAAGACGATGATGATGAGGAGGAGGAGGCAAAGCCCGGTGCCCGCCACCGGACCCCGCCGCGCCCGAACCCGGTCCCCGGTTCCCGGTCCCCGCTCACCTGCGCCTCGCCCGTGCGCCCCGGTAGCGGCGGCGAGCAGCAGCCCCAGGGCGAGGAGCAACGCCCGTGCCATCGCCCTCCCGGCACCGGGGCCCGTCCCGGAGCCGGTGCGGGCAGCCGCGGCCCCGGGCTGGCGGCTCCCGAGCTGAGCCGGCGCGGCCGCCCCCGCCGGTGCTCCCGGTGCGCATTGCACCGCCACCGCCTCCGCCGGCAGCGGCCCGGCCCGGCCCGGCCCGGGAGGAGGAACTTCCTGCCCGCCACCGCCCGGCTCCGCCCGCCGCTGCCGCTCCGCCG
>NW_023311069.1:0-2529 GCF_011077185.1 Oxyura jamaicensis | reverse complement strand
GCAGCTCTAACGAGGGGGCAACAGCCCCGCAGCGCTCTGCTCCAGACTCTGCTCTCCGCACACCGACCGCCTCTCAGCCCTTGCTTGCTTCCTTTCCCTTCTCTCTCCTTTGCTTCTCCTCCATTCCCTGTCTTGCTTTCCTGCTTGCTTCTTGCTTGCCTGCATTCTTCTCGACGTCTTCTTTCCTTCTTTCACTTTTTTCCTTCTTTCTTTTCTTTCCTATTTTGTGCAACTTCATTCCTTCTTGATATGCCTTCATTCTTTTTCCTTCATTTTCACATTCTTTTTTATTTTTACATTTGATTTGTTCTTTCTTCTTTTCTTAAGTTCCATCTTTTTTATTATTATTTTATTACTATTATTATTATTATTTATTTTAGTCGTGCAATTCTTTCTTTCATTCTTACAACTTCTTCCTGGTTTCCTTCTTTCCTTCACTCCTTGTATCCATCTGCTTCTCTTCCTCTTCTCTTTACTTTTCCTTTTCATCTTTCTGCTCTTCGTTTGCTTTTCCTGCCTTACAAAAACGCTTTCCAAATGCTTGCACCACTATTCTAATCTAGATCAGGCATGATCTGAGGCAAGACCTCTTCTTCCTCTTACCACCTTCCATTCAGCTCTGTACAGCATCCCTTAGCACTCATGAGGACGACATTCCCCCGGGAATTCCTCTGATGAGCCACTGCAAACCGGAGGACCTGGATGCCCACTGCAAACAGGCTCTAAAACGGCCACACAATTCAGGTGAGTCTTTCACTCACTTTCAGTGTGCTGCAACCAGCACTTCTTGCACACTGACCGGTTGCTAGCCCTGCACACACCACGTGGACAGAGGCTCCTGCTTGCTTCTTTGCTTCATTCCTTTCTCATTTCTCTCCTCCTTTGTTTCTCCTACATTCTCTGTCTTGGTTGCTTTCTGGCTTGCTTCTTTCTTGCATGCATTCTTCTGCAAACATACTTCTTTCCATCTTTCACTTCTTTCCGTCTTTCTCCTTTTTCCTTCTTACACTTCTTTCCTTCTCTCTGAAACTTCTTTCAGTTTAGCTCTGCCTTAATTCTTTTATCTCTTTATTTCATTCAATCCATTTCTGCTTTCATTCTTTCTATTCCTTACTTCCTTCTATCTCTTTGTACCTTCTTTCATGCTGTCAATTCCTTCTTTCATTCTTAACATATCTTCCTGCTTCCTTTCTTTCCTTCTCTCCTTCTATCCATTAGTTTCTCGTCTTCTCTTCTTTGTTTCACTTTTCCTTCCTCTACATTACCTCTCAAAATGCCTGCACCACTCTTCTCACCCAGCTTTGATACGTTCTTAGGCAAGATCTCTCTTTCCTCTTCCCCACCACCTTTGGCTGAGCCCTGTACAGCATCCCTCAGAACTCAACAGGATGACATCACCCCAGGAATTACTCTTCCAGAGAACTCATTCTCCTCTGCATGGCCTGCTACAGACCAGGAGACCTGGATGCCTGCTAAAAACAGGCTCCAAAGACTCCAAACAGCTAAGGTGAATCTTTCATTGGGCAGCTCAAACTCAGCACACCCCAGCACACAAATCCTCCAAAAACGGGAAAAAGAACACGGCAACCACAGCTCTCTCACACTCTCACACGCCCCAAGGAAGATGCATTAATTGGGGCTGACTTGCAACCAACATGCTGAATGGTGAGCTCCTGCCTTGCTTTTAAGGCACACATCCACTGCCAGAACAATCCAGCAGCAAGAACCTCAGGAACCAGGGAAATTACTCCCAACAGAAACACCTCATCCATAACAAGAGCCAACCATCACACAAAGAAACACAACCACAAAGGTAACAACACTGCTTTTTCACTGAAAAATTACCTGGACCACCAACACATCCCCCCAAGAAATGCAGTAGGGTCCCTCCTCTACATGAGTTTCCTGCCACCTGCTCACACTGAGCTGGGAAGCAACAGGAGAGGAACGAGGATCAGACAGCGGGGCCCTGCTGCTCCAAAAATACAGCCATTGCCCAGGCTACGTTCTGTCCATCCAACATAAACATATTGCAGTTAAATAGCAAAAAGCCATGCATTCCTCTCTTGAAAACATCTTCTCTCAGTTCAAGCCATTTACATGTAGGATCAGTGCTTGCTTGTTTAGAAAAAGAAGCATTTCCCTGACAAGAGAATTGCTTATAAAGAACAATTTCATTGAACGTTATCAGAGATTTCTGGGGAAGCAGGATGGAAAAAATCCCTTCTGATATGGGAAACATCTGAAATCATTGGACACCACGCACTACTCCATAAGCATGTTCACAGTTTGGAATAAGCTGTATTGCAAGAGAGGCCCTATCTCCACTGAGGCTAACTATGCAAGTACAAACACTGAGGGGAAGTGAAGTCCAAAAAGCTGACAACCACCCCGTCATGTCTCCTTAGAAATTGCCTCTGTTAATGACACCAGGCAGACACCAGAGGAAAGGACAGTTGCCAGTGGGAGAAACTGCTCTCCCATTGGTACCCACACACTCACCAGAAGGTTCCAAACCTACAGGCATTC
>NW_023311068.1:0-9471 GCF_011077185.1 Oxyura jamaicensis | reverse complement strand
CACTTCCCTGCCCCGCTGCCCTGCACCGGGTCCCCAGCCCCCCCCCCCCCCGCTTTAGTTAATTTGCACAGTGCAGCATAGTTAGCAAGGACACCAAGCAGCATCCTAGTTTAATGATGTCAGCGCTCTCTCTCTACTTGGTAAGATTCTCCTAAATCCCTCTCTCACAACCATGGAGGAACGCCTGCCACAGAAAGCGCACAACACACAGGACCAGTGCCATGGTGAAACGGCAGCAGCAGCACAGGCACCACACGCACGGTTTGCAGCACAGCCCCTGCACACACCGTGTGAGCCTGCCTAGGATCCCTGATGCTCCTTGCTGGCCCTTCAGCTGCTGCTCCACTTGCTCAGCAATGCACTTGCATTTCTCTTCGAAATCCATGTCGTTGCAGCTGAGGAGCCGCGTGGCCTGGAAGTAGAGCTTGTTGGTGTAATGGGTGCCCTGGTTCTCCTCCAGCACCCGCTGCACCAGCACCAGCAGCTCCTCGACCTGGGCTTCGCGCTCGGCGCCGGCCGCCCGGTTGCTGAAGGCGCAGCACCGTCCCCCGCAGGCCTGGAGCAGCCCCCGCAGGGCGGCGTTGCTGGGGTGCGCCAGGTAGCGCTGCAGGGAGCCACCCCGCAGGTCCTCCTTGCGGGTGAAGAGGATGACGGCGTGCCTCGCAGCCTCGTGCCCCAGCACCTGCCACACTTGTCGGGCTGCCTCCTCGTCCTCCTGCGTGAAGCGGCCCAGCTGGGTCACCAGCACCAGGACGTGCGGCCCCGGTGCCGACAGCAGCAGGCAGTGGGCGAGCTCGTAGCAGGACTGGGCGCTGCGCTCCGGTGAGTCGAACATGTCTGGGGTGTCGGTGACCACCACCCTGCGGCCCTGCCAGAGCCGGCTCTCCCGGGCACACGTCTGCGTCACTGCCCGTGGCGCCAGGCGCGACTCGAAGGCCACCTGCCCCAGGATGGTGTTCCCTGTTGCGCTTTTCCCTGCACCGGTCTTCCCGACGAGTAACAGGCGCAGCTCCGGCTCCCCCATGTGCTCCTGTGTCCCCTGGCCTGCTGGTGTCAGTGAGGGGAAAGGCTCAGCGAGAGAGCAGCAGTGTGAAAAGCACCGGCTGGGGTGGGTCACGCATGGAAACAGCCCGGCACAGGGGCACAGAGCTGCCTGTGCCACCGCAGGGCTACCTGTGCCATCCCAGAGACTCCACTGCCACCCCAGGGCTGCCTGTGCCACCCCAGGGATGCTCTTACCTCCCCAGGGATACCCGTGACACCCCAGGGCCATCCCAGGGATGCCTGTCCCCTCTCCACATGCATGGCACCGCTTGGCACATGCCGTGCTCCCGCCTGCTCTGTCCCCAAAACCCTTCCCAGCAGGCAGGCTGCCTGGAGAGCCTGGTCCCTGCGGTGCCTGCGGTGGCACAAGGACACCGATCCCCCCTGCGAGGGGGCTCTGGGGCAGGGCAGTGCCTGGCCCTTGCACCCTTACCGTGACGCTCACCGTGATCCTCCCAGGGGCCGCTCGCCATCGTGCTGTGCTGGAGAGTCAGTGCAGAAAGGGTGGTGCCAGAGCCGGGTCACAGGCTGCAGGGGGGCAGACAGCAGACACACGTGCAGGGTGAAGGATTTACCGCTGGGCTTGGGGGAGAAGGGCACTGGCCGGCTGTGACAAAGCCCTTGAGAAGGCCAAGCCTGCAGCACCAGCCCAACCAGCAGCGGGTTTGGTCGGGGATCATTCGCCCGTGGGTGAGCAACGCCGGCTGCTCCCGATCCCTGCGTTCAGAAGCAGCCCCCCAGGGATCTGCTGCACGGTTTCCGTGCTGCTGAGCTGTGACTCTGGAGCCGTGCAGCGCACTGGGGAGCAAAGCTGGTGAGCACCAAGCCCCGGCACCTACCCACGGCTCCGGGCGCAGGAGTGTCCTTGGGAGCAGGTGCCCGTGCCCAGCCCCAGCTTTCAGTTTGGGGCTGCAGGGGCGGGAGCTGAGTGCAGCAGGGCCAGGCACAAGGTTCACGGGGTGGGGGCTCAGCCAGGACAGCCCAGAGACACTCCTGGGGAGCAGGGAGCTGTGGGGGAGCAGTGGGGGGCGGTTTGCTGCATGCTCTGCAGGGCGCACCCAGCCCCAGCTGCTAACACCGAGGGTCCAGCAAGCAGACTTTTCCCATAAATGCTCTCAGCTCCCACTGCGCTATTCCAGGCAGCAGGACTAAGGGCAATGTCCTGAGAAAATTCCACAGTGCTGCTGCTGCCCCAGGTACGAGCGGTGTGGAGCAGCCCCGCTCCCCCCGACCACGGCCCTGGGCTCTTACATCCCCCCAGCGTCCCACCTTGGCAGCCCTGGGGTTCGGTACCCACGGGGCCCCAGGCACGCAGCGGCCCCGAGCACACAGCAGCCCTGGAGGACGCTGCTCCCGGTGCCCTGCCGCACACCCTGCACGCAGGACGAGCTCCCAAGGTGGGCTCAGGCATGGGCAGGGGCTTCCCACACCGTGACGACACCACGCACATCTCCACAGCAGAGCTGTGGTCTCCAAAGGTGCCCACTCGCAAGCTGCTCGCAGGAGCTACTCCCACGGAGGCTCCGAGCTGGAAGATTTGTGCCAGCACACATCCATCAGGGCTTCGGGTCCAGAGCTTCTGGAGACCTCAGCTGCCGGCGTTCACCACGTAGCCACACAGGGAGCCGTGCCCCAGATCTTCTGGGTGAAGTCAACCAAGGGGCGCTTCGTGGCGGCTGTCCCCAAAACCTGCCGCGTGCCCTTCGCCACCTCCCAGTCGCGCTGCGTGGAGCAGCCCAGCCGGGTTACCAGCGCCAGGGCGCAGCGGCTGTGGGCGCGAAGGTGGCTCTGCTCCTGGGCTGCCTCCCCCCGGCCCCGCGGTGACCTCTCAAAAATCACTGGGAAAGCTCAGTCTGTGCCAATGAGGGAAAACCTCTCCTGGAAATAAACCTCACCGGTCATGAGGTTAACGAGGCAATGAGGTGCAGCCCCCTGACAGAGGGGTTTTGGTCTGGTGCTCATGCAAATGCAGCCGGAGGCCCCCTTTTCCACCCGGGCTGTGGTGTGTGAAGCCGCCTTCTCCTGCGCCGGGGACATTTTGTGGCACAGCTCAAACCGGTGTTCAAACCCTGCTCTGGTCCCGCTGCTAACCCCAGGTCCCTCGCAGGAGGCAGGAAGCCCCCTTCTCTGGCCCCTGCGTACCACAGCCCCCTTCGGACGGAGGCACTCGAGCACCACTTTGTACTCGGGGCCATCCACACAGGGCGGCGGGTTCAGACCCCTGTGGGTGCCTGGGCACCCACCGCCCATGGCTCTGCGGTTCCCTGTGGGTGTGCAGTCCCCGTGGCACGGCGGCGTGCCTGGTTGCTCACCTTCACCCATGGGCACGCTGTCCCGCAGCTCGCCTCGATCTGCTGCTGCCGTTTGGCTGCGTGCCTCCTTCACGTCCCCTTCCTGCTCCCCAGCGCCGTCCCTCCCGGGACGCTTTTACTTTCGGTCGGTTTGGGTCCGCGCACCGCCCGTGCTCCTGCTTCAGGCACCTCCTCGCCCCCCTCCTCATCCCCGCAGGAGCTCGGCCACTCTTCCTCCCCATCCTCTTCCTCTCGGCCGCACGTCCCCAGCCCGGCCAGCTCGGGATGCCCGCGGGGCTGCCCCTGGACACTGCACGGTGTCGGCTGGGGGGCTTCGAGGGAGGGTCCTGGGGCACAGCTGCCATGCCATAGCCACGGGGCAGCCGCCACCAGGGTCCAGCCTCTCCCACGGGTGCTCCAGCACGGGGGGCACCGCTCCGGGACCCACGGCGCAGCCCCGGTCCCGTTCCCCTGCTCGCCCACTGACCGGCGTCCAACCCCCAGACCCCGGTCCCGCCCGGTCCCTGTACCCCGCCGGTTCCCTCACCTGCTTGGCTCCGGTACCCGCCGGCCCCCCAAAGCCGCCGGCGCTCGGCGGGACCGGGAGCGGCGCCCGTGTGCGCAGCAGCGGCCGCGGAGCTCCCGGAGTGGAGCCGCGACCCCCTGCGTCGGTGCGGGGAACGGCACCGGGAGCCGGGCACCGGGGGTCAGGGACACCGGCACTGGGACCTGGGGTCACCGGGACATTGCGTGTCACCGGGGGCGCTGGGGGCACTGGGACACGGGGTTCTGTGATGCAGGGACATGGGGAGCGGGGACATCGGGACATGGGGACGCTGGGGGCATTGGGACACAGGGATCTGTGACACAGGGACATGGGGAGTGGGGACATCGGGACATGGGGCCGCTGGGTGTCAGGGACATGGGGACCTGGGGGCATTGGGACACCGGGGTCTGTGACACAGGGACATGGGGACTGGGGACATCAGGACATGGGGACACTGGGTGTCAGGGACATGGGGACGCTGGGTGTTAGGGACATGGGGACTGGGGACATCGCAATACCGGGTGTCGGGGACCTGGGACCTGGGGATGTTGGGGCACAGGGATCTGTGACACAGGGACATTGGGAATGGGGATGTTGGGACACAGGGACAGGGGGCACTGGGACACCGGGTGTCAGGGACCTCCAGCCACAGGGAGCAGCACCATGGCAGCGGCTGCCCAGCCGGCAGCTCGGGGAGGTGAAGGAGAGCTCCTGACATCTCTTGTGAACGTGGCCAGAGGGACCCCAAAAGCTTCAGCCTCTGAAGCCTGGGGACGGCTGAGGACAAACCAGCACGAGAGCCAGGGGCTGCCAAGGCAAGGCTTTAAATCAAAGGCTGGGGAGCAAAGCTCCTGTTCTGGCCAGAACCTGGCTCCCCTGGGGCTCCGGCAGAGCCCTGCCGTGTCCGTCACCTCTGAGGCACCTCGGAGGTCGCAGCAGTGCTGCACCCCCAGCGTGTGTGCTCTGAGAGCACATTTAAGAAAGGGGGAAAAATACCCAAACCCTGCTGCACAACAGCAGCTGGGGGAGAGGAGTGAGAGCCAGCCCTGCAGCCCCCAGGATCAGTGCAGCAGGAGGGCAGGAGGTGCTCCAGGCACGCAGCAGCAGCTATGGAGAGGCCCCTGGTGGAGCAGGCTGTCCCCCTGCACCCATGGGTCCCACACGGAGCAGATCTCCACGCTGCAGCCCGTGGAGGAGCCCCCGGTGCAGCAGGGGGATGTGGCCTGGAGGAGGCTGCGGCCCATGGAGAGCCCCCGCAGGAGCAGGGGTCTGGGGGGAGCTGCCGCCCATGGGGGACCCGTGCTGGAGCAGTTTGCTCCTGGGGGATGGACCCCATGGGACGGAGCCGTGTGGGAGCAGGTCTCGAAGCCCCCACAGGATCAGGAGGGACCCCGCGTGGAGCGGGGGCAGAGAGGGACTGTGAAGGAGCGGCAGAGACGAGCCACCGGGGGCTGACCAAAGACCCCAGCCCCTGTTCCCCTGTGCCACCTGAGGCGGGGGTGTGTGTGTGGAAGGTGTTTGTAGCCTGCCTGTAGTTTCTCACTGCTCCATTCCACTAGTGACAGGCAATAAATCACATTAATCTCCCTATGCTGAGTCCGTTTTGCCCACGACGATAATTGTCGTGCGATCTCCCTGTCCTTATCCCAAACCCTGAGCCCTTTCCGTTGTATTTTCTCCTCTCCCTTTCAGTGACAGAGTGGTTGTGGTGGGGCTCAGCGGCCTGGCAGGGTAAAACCAGCACGCTCGGGCCTCGTGGTGAGCAGTCAGCGGCCACCAGACTTTGGGCAACGAGGGCGGTAAGCCCGTCCTTCCCTACAGCCGGCGATTCTTGGCTCGCCGTGCTGCTGACGGGGACAGGCCTCCTGTGGCGCGAGGGGGTCCTAGGTGGACACGGCCTACCCCAGGACCCCCTCCTGAGCTCGTTCCTTTTGCCGCTGGGGAAAAACAGAGAAAGCCCAAATCAATAAAATGAAGTCGAGGTGGAAGCGTCCCCAGCCTCCCTCTGCCAGGACAGGCACAGGCCAAAGGGCAATGGCAGCTCCCAGGCCCCGAGCGCTGCCTCGGATCCGCTCCTGCCTCCGGCCACGTAACCACAGGGGAGGCCATGAGGGGGGGACACAGGAGCAGAGCCAGGACCCCTCTGTCACGTTATCCCCACACTCCTACCCCCTCGGCACAGCCCAGGGCTCACCACACCAGGCAGGACACCCGGCATGTGCCCGTGGAGCGGTGCTGGCTGCTGTGCCGAGCCCACGTAGGGCTCGTGCTGGGGTGTCCCTGCTCCCGGCCGGCATCCTCAGCATCCATCCATCTTCTGGGACAGCCGGGGGTCTGCAGGGGCCGGCTGGGGATGCAGCGCTGGCTCTGCTGACCACTGTGCCGAGGCCGGCCGGGACCTGCAGCGGCGACGGCCGCTGGCCCAGGTGAGGGCAGGAGGGGAGCGACACCTGCAAGGGACGAGGCTGAGCTGGGAATGGGCTCCCCGGGGCCGTTTCTCACCCCTGGTGCAGGCGCAGGAGCAGCTCCGTCCTTGGTGAGCATCTCCGCAGCCCCCCCCGGGTGGCAGCGATGTGCCGGAGGGCCCTGGGAAGGCGTGGGCGAGCCCTCACGAAACTCCCCAGGTTCCCAGCAAGATGGAGACGTGGTGTTTTCCAAGCGTAATTAATTTAATTAATACACATCAGCAGTACCTGCATTTCCACACATGTAGTGGCGAAGGGAGAAGTGGGCGGAGGACGGGGCAGGGGTCACTTTGTGCAGCTCTTCGCGGGGGGGCTTTGCTTTTTGCCAGGACGGCGAGAAGACACCGGCGGGCAGGGGCACGGCAGCCCCCACGGCACCGGGGCTGGGCCCAGCACCCTCCTCCTGGGACCGGGCTGGGGGGGGGCACTGCGGGGAAAGGGCTGCCGGGGGGGGGCTGCCCCGTGTGTGGCGGGGTGCAGGCGGTGCCACGGGCACGGACGGAGCTGTGCGAGGGGAGCAGAGGGGAGCGGGGCACGGCGGGGCTCTGCAGGAGGGGATCCAGCTCCCTCGGGAGCCGGTGGCAGCCAGGACGGTGCCGTCACCGGGAGCTGGGGCCGGGCCAGGTGTCAGCTCCCCCCGGCAGCTGCACGCTCGCTCTGCCCCGATGCACGGCGTCGCCCCGTGAAGGAGGGCAGGGAGTGCTGGCCAGCCCGGCATCATCCCGGGGTGGTGAGCGGCGCAGGGCGAAGGGCATCATCATCAGCAAGCGACGGCAGAAGCAGCTGATTTTCCCCTGCAAGCAGCAGGGCAGGATTGGTGCAGGAGAGGGGCACCCACCCTGGATTCAGCCACCGGTGCTGAGTCCTGCCTGGTCCTAGAGAGCTTGCCAAGCACTGTCCCGGTTTGGGGCGCTGGATGGAGCACACAGATGGGGACCCTGCGCAGGGCAGGGGTGGCTGCTGACCCCCAGCGGCACCCGGGATCAGCCCTAAAACCCCTGTGGCTTCAGAGGTGCCGCAGGGTTTGCACGGTCCCACGTGCCGCAGGGCTGTGGTGCAGCCACTTCCCCTTCTCTGGTGCCACGGGCAGGCTCGGCAAACACGGGGCTCCTCTGCTTGTGCCTGGGGTGGCAGAGCAAGGCATGGGCAGAGATTTCCCGTCCTGGCCGCGGCTCACCTCTCCTGGCTGCCTGCTCTGCCACCACGTCTGTGGGCTCCACACTGGGGCCTCCGTGCTGCCCGGGCTGGGGTCTCTGCCTCTCCGCAGCCGGGCGCAGCCCCCGCCTCGATCCCACCTCCAGGCCGGAGCTGCCACTGCTGCTCCTTGGGAAGCAGTCTGCACCCGTGAGCTTTGCGTTTTATTTTATTTTTATTTCGCCTGATTTCTGCGCTACTCGGGGCTCTCCGCAGTGCCGGGACGAGCCTCTGCCGCCTCCTCCTCGAGCCCCTCTCCCCAGCGCGGTGGGCAGCACGCGGCGCTGCGGCTCCTTCCCCGCAGAGCACAGGAGGCGAGATCCGGCTCTGCTCTGATGCTCGTGGCCGTCATTCCCTGGGCGAGAAGCACACAGAGGTGTTACCTGCGCTGCAGCAGCACCGGCCTGGGTGCAGGGGGGGACACAGGGGTGCATGGGGAGCGTGCAGCGGTGGTGCCCTGCCCTGGAGAAACCTCCCCCCGCTCCTCCTCCTCGCGCTGGCCCAGGGGTTTAACCTGTGGCCCTGGGGTGCACCAGGCTGCAGCGCTGGGCGGATGGACGGGGAGGAAGCCCCACAGAGAATACCACCATTTCCAGGGCCGGCTGCAGCGCTTGGCTCCTCCTGATGCCCTGGGGGGCAACAGGCGTCCGGCAGGCACAGAGCAGCCTGCGAGCGCCTGATGCAGGGCACCGGAGGCAGCCAGCGCTGGCGGGAGCAGCCTCGTGATGGTCAGGAGAGAAACCCCAGCAGGAGGAGCGCAGCAGGCGCCCGGGGGTGCCCACGCAGAGCCGGGGCTGATCACACCCGTCACGCCGGGCTCTGTGCCCCCCACGGGCACACCAGCGGTGTCCCACACCGAGGGATAGGCACGCGCCTCGAGCCCCTGGAGAGGCCACTAACGGCTCCGAGCCCCCCAGGCAGCACCTCCAGGTGCAGGGCAGGGGGTACTCCCGCAGTGCCCGGGGGGGGGGCGCAGGCTGGGGAGAACCCTGTGGGGCAGGAGAGCGGTGCAGGCAGCGGTGGGTGGGGGTCCCGGTGCGCGGGGTCTCACGTGAGGGCGTTCTCTGCCCCGTGGCTCCGCTGGTGCGCGGTGAGGTTGACCTTCTGGGCGAAGCTCTTGCCACACTGGGCGCAGGAGAAGGGGGTCTCGCCCGTGTGGGTGCGCTGGTGGATCTTCAGGGAGCCCTTCTGGCTGAAGCTCTTGCCGCAGTCGGGGCAGGCAAAGGGCCGCTCGCCGGTGTGGGTGCGCTGGTGCGTGGCCAGGCTGCTCCGGCAGCTGAAGCCCTTCCCGCACCGGGCGCAGGCGAAGGGGCCGCTCGCCGCCCCGGGGCCGCCGGCTTCCTCATGCGGCTCGGGCCGCGGCGAGCGGCTGCTGGCGGCGGTGGCTGCGCCGGGCTGGTCCTCGGCGGCCGCACCGGGCCGGTCCTCGGCGTGGGTGCGCTGGTGGTTGAGGAGAAAGCGCTGCTCACGGAAGCGCTTCCCACAGCGCCCGCAGGAGAAGGGCTTCTCGCCGCTGTGGATGCGCTGGTGGGTGAGCAGGTTCTGCTTGAGGCTGAAGCTCTTCTGGCAGACGCCGCACTGGTAGGGGCGCTCCCCGGTGTGGATGCGCTGGTGGATGATGAGGTTGTGCTTGAGGCTGAAGGCCTTGCCGCACTCGGCGCAGATGAAGGCGCGCTCCCCGGCGTGGTGCTTCTGGTGCCGGGCGAGGCTGGGCTGCTGGCCGAAGCATTCCCCGCACAGGATGCACTTGAACTCCTTCCCGGCCTCCTCCTCCTCCGCCTGGCTGTGGATCACCAGCGCCTTCTCGTCCCCGAAGCCCTCCTCGCCGCCGGGGAAGGCGAAGGGGTTCTCGCCCGTGGGCGAGGCCAGGTCCGTCATGGGCGCACGCTGCCCGGCTCACGGCGCCCGCATCGCGGCCCTGGGGGGGGGC